>NC_056739.1:909170992-909220992 GCF_019279795.1 Protopterus annectens | reverse complement strand
TGTGCCAAATATGTGACTCACATGAGCTTCCCAGGGGGTGCACAGACATATTACAAAGAATGCCCTAGCATTCCAGGTCATGTGGCAGTTCAGGAATGGAAGCCCTTCTTTTTAATGTACAGCTACCCCCCTGGAACGGATGGGGCTTGAAAGCAATGTAGGTGGAATCTATAGCTCCCAGATCCTCAGGGAAATGGGCTATGTTGTCGAAGGTCTCCTCTGCTATTATGGGGAAGTATTTGTAGCATAATGTTGAAGAACTGGTTTAGACTTTGTGAGGCAGATGCCTGTGATATGCCTATCATGCCCCAGTATGACAGTGGATGGACCCTCTAGCCAAAATGGTTAATGTTGCACATATCTATATACCCCAGGAATAGGTACAGACATACTATTAAGCCTCCTTTATTCTGCTTGTGGGTGATATAGCTTATCTAGGTACTTTGCAATTTCTGTATACTTGGAAACAGTCGACAGTCTGTTAGTCAGTCGGCTGGTCAGTCAGGTGGTAGTATGTCAGGCACTATGTGCACCTCCTCCAGTGGCAGAGATGGACATTGATGCACAGCATTACAATCACTGGGTCTGATTGTAGCTCCTGTACATGCTGCTGTGCTACTGATATTCCGAGCATGACCACCATCATAAATACCACAAATCTTAGCATTTAAAATGAGTAGACACCACTGTGCAACACTGCCACTTTATACGTTTCAGAACTGGTATGCCATTTTGGGTTCCTTCATTGGCATAATCCATATGATTTATTTGCATAGGGGACCTCATTTACTTGTCATTACAAAGTCATTAGGATTGACCATTTTGACTATTTAGTAGATTTGACCACACATTGCATGATCTCTGCCACTTATGCTGATTTGCACTACACAATGTACCACCTGTGAATGCCAGCATTGCTGTTTAATGGAAATGCTGTAAGTTAATGAAATGGAGTATGATACTGATGTCTGTTTATTATTTGATAATGTCATATACTGTGTATTGTGATGAAGTGAAAGAGGAGTTATACTATGGGGTGAAGCTGTCAGTTTCTCATTCAGTTTATCTCACCGTCCTCATCTATGCTCAAAAGCTTCAGGCAATGACTGAAAGGATGAGCTCACAGAGGCAAACAGCATTGATGGAGTTCTTTCTCAGAGTAACAGGACTGACTCACTGTGTCAACAGAGTGAGGAGCTTGGCCAGCTCTGTGACTCTTGGGCTAGAGCCACTGCTGCTTGGTGCTGAACGGTGTCAGATACGGTGGTTTGGGCACCTTGTGACAATGTCCACTGGCACCTTGTATCAGACAGAGCCCAGTGGGCAGACCCAGGACATGTAGAAGGGATTATATCTCTCAGATGACAGGGATTGCCTGGAGATCCCACAAGATGAGACGGAGGATAGGGAAGTCTGGTTTGCCACGCTCAACTTCTTACCACTATGACCTTCACAAGGAAAAGTGGTTGTCAAAAATGACAATGATATTGTCCCAAGTTTTTCATGTTACTTTTCTGGTTAACAAAGACAAATATAAATGAATTAAAAAAATAAATAAAAAATAAATGTATATTTTTATCTATATCTGAAGTCTGCTATATAAGTTTTGGCTTTCTAGTTTAGGGAAAAAGTTACAGAAAAATGTGAAATACATGCAACCTATGTATAATGAAAATGGGGTAGCACAGTCGTGTGGCTTTTAGCACTACTGCCTCATAGTGCTTGTTTCTGTGGTTCAGTTCTTGACCTTCTTATATACAAATGGGCTTTTTCCACGTGCCTTAGTTTCCTTACATATCCTCAAAACATGCCATCAGATGAACTGTCATGGCTCTAATGTGCCCATAGGTGAGTCTGGCATTCCTACAATGGACTTGCTTGATTCTTTGCCTTACATCCACTAAGTGGTAAGACAGGCTTCATCTTCATTGTGACAATGAATAGACTAAAACAGCAGGTCACACCATTCATTCATTCATTCATTCATTTATTTCCACTTTGTTAACCGGGGTATTCAAACTGCATTCTTAGCTTCTTAGAGCACCACTTTTAGCAGATGCCCTGTGACAAAAGCTTCACAAATAGAAATTTGAATTGGTAAAAAGCATATTACAATAGTACAAAATTTACATTGACAATCTGAGGGTCATGCTACTCAACATTAGAAGTCTAAATCTCAAAATGCACTCATTCGAAGCACTCCTTAAAATGGAGAACATCGACATTTGTGCTGCAACAAATACCTGGTTCAAGGCAGCAGAAAGCACCCCTGCACTACCTGGCTATAAGTCATTCCACACCTTTCGGCCCCAGAACTTGGACTGGGGCTCCAAAGGCGGTGGAGTTTCCATATTCATAAAGGATGTGCACACCTCCAGACTGGTAGCCCAACATAATGGATCAGAGATAATTCAGGTGCAGCTAACATTGGGTAAGACAGTGATTCAGGTCGTAGCCTGCTATAGGTCCCCAACCATGTCCGAAGACTCACAGTCCACGTTCCTAAGCACCCTGGAAAATATTATGGTCCAACCTAAGACTCTTATACTGGGCGACTTCAACTACTCCTCCATTAACTGGGAAAACTACTCATGTACCAATACACTTGCCCAAATTTCCTGGAATTCATTAATTCCAATGCCCTGGATCAGCTAGTTCTTACCCCCACTAGAGGTAGCAACATCCTTGACCTGGTCATTACTAACATGGGCGTCTGTTGCTCTACACCAATAGTCAATGCCTCCCTGGTTAGATCCAACCACAAACTAATCACCTTGGAAATCCACATCCTTCTCACACCCCCTGCAAAGGTAACCACCATGAAAAACTTCTCCAAAGCTAACTTTGGGCTCCTAAAAACAGAGGTGGTTAACTTCACGGCACCCATGCAAATGGAGAATAGTTGCATAACCACCGAATCATACATCAGCGCACTGTACGATGACATACATAAATGCATGGATCTTGCCATACCCAATAGAACCAAGATGCTCTCTTCCAAAAAAAGGAAGCCAATCTGATGGTCTCCTGCCATAAACAAACTCTACAACAGAAGGAGGAAACTGATACTGATGTGGAATAAGGTGAAGTCCCAAGACTGGAAAAACTCCCTTATCAGCCTCAACAAAAAGTTGAGATCCCTTATCAAATCCTCTAAAGCTAGCTATGAAAACAGAATTGCAGGAGATAGTAAAGACAACCACAAGGTCTTCTATAGTTATGTAAAGAATTTCCACGGCAATACCCAGATTTGCTCTGAGTTACTGCACAATGGTACCTCCTATACTGAGCCAACAGATATTGTCAATATACTGGCTAACAAATTCAGTACAAACTTTACCTCTCTCCCCCGCAAAGGACCAATAACAATACCAGCAGATTGCCAGGCACCCACTATTACTGCTGCACAGGTTAAAACAGCACTGTCCAATGCCAAGAATACAGCTTCTATGGGACCTGACAATATCCTTGGCTGTGTTCTACAGGAACTATAGAGTGAACTGGCATCTCACCTGTGTGCCCTGTTCAATCACAGCCTCACCTCAGGCTTTGTCCCTACCGAATGGCACACTGCTACAGTCATCACTCTCCACAAAGGAGGAGCGACTACAGATCCTGGGAACTATCACCCCATTAGCCTGTTGAGTCTGATATGCAAAGCTATGGAATGCATCTTCACGGACCTAATAAACAAGGATATAGGGACTCTCCAAACTCTGGATCCCACACAGTTTAGTTTTGTGAAGGGTAGATTATGCCTGTTCAACTTGGTTGACTTCTTTGAGTCAGTCACCAGAGATGTGGATGAAGGCAAGGCGGTTCATACAGTCTACCTTGATCTGGCCATTCCCTACTCAGGAGTCATAGAAAAACTCACTAAGCTAAGCATCAACCCCTATATCACTAGGTGGGTTGCAAACTGGCTCACAAATAGAACCCACAGTGTGAACGTAGCTGACTCCAACTCCGACTGCTGATTAGTCATGAGTGGAGTCCCACAAGGTTCGATCCTGGGTCCTCTCCTGTTCGTTATCTACTTCTCTGAAGTCCAGGCCAACACAAAGGGACTCTGACTGAAAAGGCTCGCAGACGATTCCAAGTTGGGAGCTATTATTAACCCCCAAAGTGATGTTGACATCCTACAGAAAGGCCTCACTGAGACCGACTTGTGTCACAACCATGGCCTTAAGCTCAATGCCAAAAAATGTGTCATCATCCCCTTTGGGAAAAACCCAGTTCCCATGAATTACTACATCAATGGTAGTCCACTGAACATAGAAGGCATTATAAGAGATCTTGGAACACAGGTTGACAGCAACCTCTCTTTTGATCACCACTTTGCCACTGAGGTCAGAAAGTCCTTATATGTGGCACATCTCATTACTAAGGGTTTTGCATCTACTCCCTCTACTCTTCCCTCATTAGGCCAGTCATCGAGTACAATGCCTCATTTGGCATGTACCTCACTAGACACCTGCAACAACTGGAGAGGACATAAAAGTACCTCACAAAGAGGATCCTAGGCCTTAAACACTTGTCCTATATGGACAGACTCAAAAAACTCCAACTATTCTCTGTCTCATATCGCCTACTTATATGTGATCTCTGCTTGACTTACAAAGCCATGTCTGACCCAGCTCTGTTAGAAATGCTACATCTAAAGAAATCCCAATCCCTCCACACCATACGCTCCAGAGACCTCAACCTCATTACCACAATCAACAGAATGTGCTGGAGGGACGGGTTTATAACCCAGAGACTGCCCATGCTATGGAATAGACTTCTCATACGTGTCAAACAGAGCACCTCAGTGGCCCTCTTCAAGAGAAATCTTGATGAGTGAACGGGAAATAGAAAATTCACCCCGGGGATCACTCCAGTGGCTCTACTCGACAGAGACACTGGGAACTAAGGTCAGGTGGCACGATGCCAGGGTAATCCTATGGGCTAGGCTTGTAAAGGCTTCAGGGCCATTAGCCTAGTACACACCTATGAACCTATGAACCCATGTATGACTACGCAGATATCTGACATGACTTGTGAACATTGTACATTTTTATGCAAGAGATGTAACAATAAGAGTAATTGTACAAACTGTAATTCTGTAATTTAGGAAGTTTTTTATGCATAGAGGTTGAATTAGAAAAGGAATGAAATAAAAGTAGCATGTAAGAAAGGAGGTGAGGAAAGAAAAGAAGTATAAGGTGAGAAAGGAAATAAAGTAGTTTGATTTTTACAGTTGCAGTGTAAGTCATACGACAGTAGGAGTTGTGTACAAAATAGGTTTTTGTATATATGAAGTGATCAGTATATTGGGTACAATCTTATTTATAAGGACAGATAGCTGACTAGACAAACTGTTTTTAAAAGGTGGCTGTGATGAGGTCTAATCTATTTCTTTGGATCTTAATGGACTACATCAAGCTCACTTGAACTACTAGAATACTTTTTCCTACCTCCTAACACACTTTAACATTTTTTTCTCATATTTGTTTTGTGAATTTTTGGCTGAAATACAGTTTGTGAAAATATGTATTGGCTCAAAGTTGCTCATGGCTAAATATAAACACCTATCATGACACTAAAGCACATGGGTCATAGGAAATGGGGACCAAAAAAACAACAAGTAAATAAATTAATAAGATGCCAAAACTCCTTATATTTCATTTTAAGTCTTCCCTGAATTAGTAACTCCACTGGAGTTCTTAAATGTGTGTGTCCCTAAATCAAAATATTGATATAAGTCTGGAATGCTTTAGTCACAGTGCAAATAAGAAACGGCAATAATTAGAGATGACAGTCACATCTTGTGGGTGGCATGGTAGTACAGAATTTGGCATCATTGCTTTATGGCACTTGCTTCTCTAGTTTGGATCTCAGCTGGGATGATTTCTGTTTAGACTCCATAAGTTCACACACTCTTTCTAAGTGGATTTCCTACCACATCCTAAAGATATTTTGTCAGGTGAATTGACAGTTCTCTAAATTGCCTGTAATGTATGCACATTGTGGGTTTGTACATGTGCCCTATAGTGGATCAGTGTCCAGTCCATTAGTGGTTCTCTGCATTATGTCTGCCTTACTCATATGTGGTAACCTTAACACAGCCCCTACCACTAATACCAGCCCTACACATTACCTTACAAAAACCTTTTTCCCCAACAGTATCACTATTCATACAAAATCTGTCTGGTCTTATTGTTATTTATTTATTTATTTATTTTTTGGTTAACTGAATGTAAAAGGAGATAAATTGCTCTTCTTTTACAGCTGGTTGAGTGTCAGTTATTTGACATTTTTTTTTAGTGAAGTGAATTTCAAGGTGAAGATATCAGCTGTGTGAATGTTATTCATTCTTTGATTCAAGATTTGCTAAAACATACATATATTCTTGGTCTTTTCTCCCTTTTCTGTCTGAGAGGTCATCATTCAGACTGCCATCACGGTCTTTCTTGTTTAACCTAGCTCCCATGGTCTCAGTGGCAGTCTCTACGAGTGAGGCTCCTCCAAAGTCAGGCAGTCTGATTTACGTGTCCTACTGCACACGTGTCTGACTCATAGCTGCAAACTAGGAGCACACTGGGCACTAATCCTTAGATCTTCTTAGTATATGCTATCAAATGTGGCCTCTGATGCCTCCTTTCTGCAAGGAAGACCAAACCAGAATTGGCCTCTTTTTCTGCCTGCTATTCTCCCTTTGCTCTCTTCATTTGTACCCAGATCATTCAGTCCCAGATTCAGTCATGGTTTTAACCATCTACACCATAGTGCCAAGAATACATTTATTTAAACTTACAGAGTATCATTCACCTCTCTTTTTCACTAGCTTTCTTTCTAATTCAAGCCTTGATATAACAAAATCTTTACTGATACAACAGTAACACAGCTATCTTGCTATGCCATTGACTGAAATGATTGAATGTAGAAGGAAAGCAAGACATGAACACCGTTGTTTGAGACTGCAGAAGACAATCTGCCTTCCCACCCCAGCCCAGTCCTTATTATTTTTATCTCATTAAACTGCAAAGTGCAGATCAAACAGACATCATACTCACCCCATAGTGAAGCCAGTAATGAAGTCTTGTCCATCGTCCCTTCAAACTTGCACTGAGCAGAGTTTCAGGAAAATTCTTCCTTCTAACTGCAATCAACATCAACAAGGTATAAACAGATAACTGAGTCAAAAGCTACCTTTAGAAAAAGAAAATTATGTTCCACCTAAAAGGAGACCTATAAATCCACATGTGATAAAGAAAACAACTAATACCATTTAGCTGCCATCTAAAGCATTGCAGGTCTTTATTTCCCCCCTCTGCAGAGACTTCTCTAGAACAAATCACATGGTACTAGTTTATCCCAATAAATATGTAAATACTGGGGGGGCGGGGGGTTACATCTAAATATGCAAATGCTGTGGGGTTCTCATTCAGGTTTTACCTATATAACTACTATCTTCCCATCTTCTTTTTCTCCGCTCTCTATCTTGTCTCACACCTCCTTTATCAAATATTTCTATGTTCTTTCTACCTCTATAATCATCTCAATATATTTGCAAAGTGTTACTCATAATCTGTTGATGTAACACTATTATATATTAAGTGTTTTCATATTTGGACCACAAGTTCTTCATATAGTAAACATTGTCACTACCATGTCTACAAACTATACAACTTTTACAGACTACACAACTACTTTGTGTACCTGCTTTGTAATTGTGCAACTGCTGGGCTGCTTCATAATTATGCTATTGTACCGGAGTATAGGACCGGCCTACTTACACGCCGAACAAATATCAAATAAATAAAATGTAATAATGTTATGTTTTGCTATACTCAGTAATGCTATGTGTGGTTAGAGAAAATTTATTCATTTTTAATTTAAGAACATAGCCATTCAAAATTCTTAATCTTTTAGTTTAATTATTCAAATGACTGTGAGTCTACAAGACAATAATTATTGACCAAAAGGCAGTAGCTTACTAGTTTAAAAAGTATTAAAAAGTTGAAATTCTTAAACTTATCTGGAAATTCCTTAAATAGATGCTGTTTAGCACTACTGAAGTAACAGTGTTATTTATTCTAGATATTTTATCTATTTTTATTGTTATTTTTATTTTATATTTTATTTTTAATTTTATTTCTTGGTTAAACCTTTTGTCATTGATCTCCTATCACCATTATACTTCTCAGACTGTATGTTACGAAAATAATATATTGCTTTGTCTGCTCTCTGCAACAAAAACAAGCATTTGCCATGTCCTATTTTGTCATTACTTAAAATATTGTCTTATACAGTATTTTATAGGTTCATAGGTTGGTACTAGGCTATTGGCCCTTGGGCCTATACTAGCCTAGCCAAACAATTCCCCGGATATTTCTTCCCACAGTATTTACTTCCCTGGACCCCTGTCTAGCAGTATAGCTGGAGTTTTTTTTAGACGGTCAGCATAGGGCATCTGCTTTAGGCCTGTGATTCTTTTAGTGAGGTATTTCTGCGGCCTTTCCAGTTGTTGCAGATGTCTTGAGAGGTACATACCAAATGGGGCGTTGTACTCTATAATGGGTGTAATGAGGGATGAGTACAGTGGGACAATGACCTCCTTTTTTCTGGGTGAAAAGCCGTTAGTGATGAAGTGTGCCACATAGAAGGATTTCCTGACTGTTGTGGCGATGTGGTTATCAAAGGTGAGACCACTGTCCACCTGTGTCCCTAAGTCTGTCATCACACTTTCAGTGTTTAGTGTACTGCCACCTATGTGGTAATTTATGGGTACATGGTTTTTCCCAAAGGGGATAACTATACATTTCTTAGCATTAAGCTTGAGTCCATGGCTTTGGCACCAAGCATCTGTTTCTGTAAGGACCTTTTATAGAATATCCACATTATTTGGGGATTCAATAATGGCTCCCAGCTTGCAGTCATCTCTGAACTTTGTTAGCCAGAGTCCCTTAGTGTTGGCCTGTACTTCAGAGAAGTAGATGCCAAACAAGAGCGGTCCCAGGACTGAACCCTGAGATACTCCACTTGTCACTTGTCTGGAGCTGGATTTGGAGTCGGCTACTTTTACATTCTGGGTTCTGTCAGTAAGCCAGTTGGCAACCCATCGAGTGACGTAGGGATTTATGCCCAGCTTAGTAAGTTTATCTATGATTCCAGAGTGGGGGATGGTGTTGAAGGCCTTGGCTAGGTCCAGATAGGCTGTGTGGACCGCCTTACCCTCGTCCACAGCTCTGGAGACTGATTCGAAGAAGTCAGTCAGGTTCAGGAGACAAGATCGACCATTCAAGAACCCAAACTGGGTGGGTCCAGTGTTTGAAGGTTGCCAATGTCTTTGTTTATAAGTTCCATGATAATGCGTTCCATGCCCTTGCAGATCAGGCTCATCAGACTGATGGGATGGTAGTTCTCGGGATCCAAGGTGGATCCCCCCTTGTGGAGTGGAATAACTGTAGCTGTGCTCCACTCAGTGGGCACAAAGCCTGAGGTGAGGCTATGATTAAACATGACACTTAGGTGAGTTGCAAGTTCATTTTGTAGTTCATGTAGTACACAGCCTGGGATGTCATCTGTTCCTATGGATGCTGTATTCTTAGCTTTGGAGAGTGCAGTTTCTACCTGTGTGGCTGTGATTACCGGAATTTGGCAATCTTTTGGTATTGAGATGGGCTCTTTAGGAGGTAAGGGGGGGGGTGAATTTGGCACTAAATCGATCTGCCAGGATATTGGCAATATCCTTGGGATCAGTATATTTAATGCCATTCTGTTGTAGCTCAGAGCAGATCTGAGCATTGCCATTTAGATTCTTGAAATAACTATAGAATGCCCTATGGTTGTCTTTGGAATCTTTGGCAATTTTATTTTCATAACTAGCTTTGGAGGATTTTATGAGGGATCTCAGCTTCTTACTGAGGCTAGTAAGGGAGTTTTTTGCATACTCGGATTTTCCTCTTTTCTACAACAGTTTCTTCCTTCTGTTGTATAGTTTGTTTATGGCAGGGAACCACCAGATTGGCTTCCTTTTTTTGGAGGAGAGCATCTTGGTTCTATTTGGGATAGCACGATTCACACGAGTGGGTGTGCTTGTACAGCGCCTTAGTGTAGGATTCAGCAGTCGAACTTTCAGCTCCCATCTGCATGAGTGCCATGAAGTTTGTCACTTCTGACTAAAGTAGCATGAAGTTGGCTCTGGAGAAGTTTTTTACGGAGGTTTCCTTACTGGGGAGTGGAGGTGGGATGTGGATATCAAGGGTGATTTGTTTATGGTCAGACCTGACCAATGAGGGGGTGACCACTGGTGTGGAGCATCTATCTCCCATGTTGGTAATGACCAGGTCTAGGATATTGGATCCCCTGGTGGGACAGTGGATTAGTTGATCCAGGGCATTGGAATTTACGAATTCCAAGAACTGTTGGGAAAAGGTATTGGTACCCGAGTAGTTTTCCCAGTTAATGCAGGGTAGTTGAATTCACCCAGTATTAGGGTGTTTGGTTGTATCTTAATATTTTCCAGTATGTTTAGAAAGGTGTAGCGAGAATCTTGGGGCATGATGGGGGATCTGTAACAAGCTACAATTTGGATTGCTGTTTTACCTAGTGTTAGTTGCACCAGGAGAATTTCAGATGCATGTTGTTGGGCAAGTAGCCTGGTGTTGTGAATATCATTGGTGAATATGGACACTCCTCCACCTTTAGTGTTTCGGTCCTGGTTTGGTGGCCGAAAAGTATGGTAAGAGTTGTAGCCTGGTATCGCAGGGGTGCTCTCTGGAGCCTTGAACCAGGTCTCAGTTACTGCACAGATATCGATGTTCTCCATTTTTAGGAGTGCCTCAAGAGAGTGCATTTTGAGGTTTAGACTTTTAGCATTGAGTAGCATTACCTTCAGATTTTGCATGCTTTTATCTGTTACAGTGGTGGTTTTGTCCTTTGAACCTTGCCTAAAAAAAGGTACTATAGGAGTGGCAAGAGCTTTAGCCAGTAACCTGAATCCCAGGGGTGACAGGTGCAGACCATCTCTGGCAAAGCATCGTGGTTTGTTGATCATGTCGTCCCAGGCAGACAGATACTGGATCCCCTTTGAATGACACCAGAAGCTTAGCCAATTGTTGAAGTCAATCATTTTGTCCTTATACTGTGGTATCATTCTGGGCGAGGGCAGGATGCTACTCAGGGCTAGGGTCATACCTGCCTGGGCTACATGATCCAAGAGCTCTTCCATGTCGCTTTTCATGTAGTCCAGGGAGTTACATCTCAAGTCATTCACTCCAACATGGACAATGACAGAGTCATATTTGCACTTGTTGTGGAGTGACTTGAGTGCATGCATTATGTGGCAGATCCTGACACCCAACAGGCAGCTGACTGTAATTTTCTCCTTGCTCAGCCTGGTGAGTGGGACATCAGTGTGCCAGACTATAGAGTCACCTATGACTAAAGCGTTGGGTACGTTGTCTTGCCTTAGGGTCTGTTGTTGGGTGGCACACTGGTGTTGTGAGCTATGTGTCACTTTGGTTGTGACTGGTGTTTGTTTGCGTTTCAGCTTCAGAGGTCCTTGTTGCTTGGGCAGGTTAATGTTAAGGGCCTCCGCATATGTGGGTTTAGTGTTGCTATGTGTGGGTGTTGATGGTATGGGTTTTGAAGGGCTATGTGTTGCTTGAGGTGTTGTGCAGGTGTTAACCTTCTCCTCTTGACTGTTTAGCACAATCTTGGCTGGAGAGAGCTTTGCTTCCAGTTTGGATATGTAAGTGCATCTCTCACAAGTTGTAGTGTTGGGTGTTAGGAGGACAGGGTTGCCTGTGTACATGAGGCAGTTGCTGCATTGCCCCAGTATGCCCAGATTCACCAGGTGGACAGGAGAAATCACCGGAATCTGACCCTTGGACATGCCTGTTTAGGTGCTTTTTTGTAAAGTACAAGAGCTGTTTTCCCTTACCTTTGCAAGGTACTTTGCAATTATAGGCTGTTTAGTGCCTACGATTATTTTCTTCTTATTAACAAGGAGAGTTGAGTGCTTGTATCAGTTTAAGGCTTCCTAGTGCTTTCCAGCAGGTTCTAGAGCAAGTGCTAGTCACAGGGATTCAGATTTCAGTGCTACTACTGAGAAACCAGCTAGTTCTAAGGGAAAATTTGAAGAGCAGACTTTCTGGCACCTGGAATAGTTTAACCGTAGCCCCATGATGCGAAAAATGAGCAAACACACGCGTTTTTAAGCCAGAAAGTTGAAAGGGATAGAAATCAGCCCAAAATGTCTAATAAAATTACAGTTTCAAAGCTGGAAACCACAACTCTAGTGTTAGATAGGCAGTACAATGCTCACCAATCCCAATGGTAAGCAGTAGGACTTCCCTCTACCACAGCAAGGTCTGGACAGCTCTGAACACATAAAATAAAGTCCTGAAACTAGCAAAGCCTGGGATCTGGACTATACTAGTTTGGAAAGGCGGGAAATGAGCAAACAAGATAGTTTTTTTTTTTTTTTTTTTGGTTAAAACAGGCTAAACATTGCTTTCATTTCAGTAGTGATTTCATCTAGGTTATTAAATGTAGCATTATTATTTTATTAACATCATTATTATAGTCAATGTTTTCTTGTGTCACCTGAGAGATTATCATCAATAGACTTTAAGACTGTTAGGTCAGGTGATTTAATGTAAAGAGGAAAGATAATATGTTCTTTGTGCTTCACTGTTGCAGTCCTGACTTATGGGATTTCCTGTTTTGGAAGCCCAACTACCAGAGTAAAAACTCTATCCTCCCTGAGCTGGCAGATGCCCTACCCTGATGTCAGGATGATTGGGTATAAAGGGAGCCAGCTGACACCATGATATCAGTCTTTCTTGCTGTTGGAGCCTTTAGCAGTTGTAAATCTGTCAGTCGGTCTGCACCAGAATATGAACTTCTTCTAAAGCTAAGTACCCCATTGGGGAACACTTTTTTTTAATCGTGTCTCGTGTCAGACAAAGTTAACAACTGTCACAGCTGTGGTAAACAAATCACTTACAGACACTTTCATATCTTGTGTGTCATTTGTTTAGGCCCAAACCACGATGTCCCAAATTGCCATCTCTGCTCCTTTTTCAATTCTAGGACTACAAGGCATAGGGCTGAAATCTTGTTAATCAACTTAGTCAGCAATCCGCTTCCCATCGTGTGATGGCATCCATCGGTCATCTAGCAGTTGACCTTCCTAAGAGAAAAAAGGAAAAAAGACCCAAACTTAGTGACTCGAATGACGTCCTTTCTCTGTCTACCAGTCCTCAAGGCTCATTATTGCAGAGGAAGGAGATGTGCCATCGCAGCCCCCTTCTGCGAATGAGGTGGTGGTGCAGGCCTACGTCAATATTCTTTTACAGTCTGACATGCTGTCGGGTCCCTGAACTTCAGCTCAGGCCTTGGTGTTTGGTTCATCAGTTGGGTCCAGAGTTGCTAAGCAAACCTCGACTTCCAGTGAACGATCCTCAGTTGATGGCATCCCTTCGGGCCATCTGCCAACACTGGGTATTTCTTTCAAGGAGACTGGTATCAGAGTAACGGACGTGCACAAGCCCAAGGCAAAAGCTACACCTAAAAACAGCTCAACCTCAGGTATTGTGCTTAGGCCTGCTGGCTCCTGCCCCACAGGTTAGCAGTAGGGTTTGGTCAGGTTGGCCAAGGACTTTATTTCTTTGGTCAGAGTCAGGCAACCTCCTCTTGAATCTTCACCAAGAAAAAGGAAGAGAGACCCTACACCTAAGACCTTTTCAAAACCCTCTGATAACTATGAAGACTCTGATCAGGAAGACTCTGTCTTGAGGTGTTGCCTTCTGCTTCACCCCCCTGAGGACTTTACCTTTGGGGAGACACTGCATGCCATGGGAGAGTATTTCCAGTGGCAGGCACAGGAGTACCCCTAAGCAAAAAAACACAAACCCTTGGGTATCACTCCAGTTTTGGAAGTTGCAGAAGATGTCTTTATGCAATCATCTAAAAATCCAGACTGCAACATTGAATATACTCGAACATCTACATTTATGGTAAGTTTACACGACTCTAATTTTTTATTTTACCACTTCTCAAAGGCTGTACATCTTTGAAAGAAGCATGTTTGAGACTGGGGTTGTAAAGGCAGACTCCCCTTTTATAGTGGGTTGCAGCAGAGTGGAGCTCTCCCTTGCAGAAAAAAGTATATGGGTTCTGCAATTTGTTTTTTTTTTTTTTTTTTTTGCAATATGATTGTGTTTTTTTGAAGTTGAGTTAGTTTAGCTGTGGTATTTTGCATCCTGAAATAAAGGGACTTGATGTTTCATTATAGATTTCTTGCCACCAGCAGTAGCAGCAGCTCACATTTGCAATACCTTGCATGCTATTTGTGACCCTACTGCCCATGTATTATAATTCAACAAAGCCATTTGTAGAGATCACACGTACCGTGACTAAGCATTTTTCACTGCATTTCACTGCATCAAAATATTGCCATGAAAACTTTAATAAGATTCTGTCTTCATATCATCTTTGAATTACTGTGTGTTAGTTTAATTTTATCCACTACCAGCAACAATATCTGCCCATTCTTCATGACACACAGCATTTGTTTACAAATATCTGTTGTGTTCAAAGTCTGTAATGCAATAAATGCCTAAGTTATAAAATAAATAATAAAGGAACTGCAGTGTTTGTAAACCTATGTTGTGCTTGTTTAATGGTGGGAAGAAACAGTAAACTTAGTCAGCCATTTTAATTACAACATCTGCATGCACCCCAGTAATGCAGTAAACATATGTACACAAATCATAGGACAAAATTTATAAAGTTCTGCTTAAAATGTTGTAGGTATGACATTTTATTATGGAGTTTCTTAATGTAAGTAGCAGAAGCAAAAACAAATAGCCAAGAATAGCAGATACGTATGTTTGCTGCTTCCTGATTTCAACACCTTAGTATGGCATAACTGTGCTTTGACCAAAAAAGGGAAGGGCCTATAAGTTCAAAGGCAAGTTTTGAATTTTTGCATCATGAAAAACTCATTCTAAATAAAGAAAAGAACAACAAAGACATTCTTGTAAGTACCCTGAGGCATGATTTGCACAAAAAAAAAAAAACTTGGCCATACCTTCATATTTCACAGAAGAAGATAGATGTGCACTAGGAGAATTGTTACAGTGACAAATGACTGTAAAATGCCATTGAGAAAAAAGCAACAACAGCAGAAACATAAAAACACATTTATTGCAATTCGGACTCCATCAACTGCTAACTATACCTTCACCTAACATGAAAATAACCTCAGCGTTCCAATGATCCTCCTTATTGTTGTGCATTATAAACTTGTTCCCTCACCAAAGGAAAATGTTTCATCTGAAAACAGACATAATTTATCTATATATTTCAGTCTATTTATCCTTCCTTTATTGACCAGGTTAGTCCCACTAGGCTAGTGGCCTCTATTGAAGAGAGCCCCAAGACGGTATTTTTCCTACTGGGGGAAATTTTGGCCAGGGCATTGAAGAACTTCTCCTACTTGTGATCTGTGTTTGCATTGCTGCTGGAATACAAATATGTGCACAGGTCCCGTTCGTAGCAGGGAGGTGACTATGAGGATGGTGCGAGAGATGGTACACCGTGGCAAATGCCTGCTCAGGGATAGTATATGGTGCTATGGAGGATTCTGATAATTTGTTTCAGTAGGGGCTATTCGTCCAATCCCATGAAGCAGACTTAGAGGAGTGTGTGGATACAACCCTCCCATTGGGAGGGTTGGAGGATGATTTATTGCAGGACTTAATAAATCAGAGTGAGCCAGAGAATGAGATTTCCCTGGGTGACATAATGGAGAAGATAAATGAAGGGGATCGAAAGGAAATATCAAAAGGAAACAATGGAAAGAGAATGTACACAGAGGCAGCAGCCGTTTCATCGGAAGGAGAGAGAGAGAGAGGGGAAAAGAGAAGATGACAGAGTGAAAAGAAAGTTTGTAGTAAGGATACAGAGTAAAAAGGAAAAGGAACTGAATAGATATGAGGTAAGGCAAAATACTATTTTGCCATTGGTGTCAAAGGTTCAAGAGGTAAGAGCATTTATTCTAATT
The DNA here is from genome assembly GCF_019279795.1 of Protopterus annectens. Taxonomy (NCBI): domain Eukaryota; kingdom Metazoa; phylum Chordata; order Ceratodontiformes; family Protopteridae; genus Protopterus; species Protopterus annectens. The sequence goes on along the minus strand of NC_056739.1, from coordinate 909,204,932 downwards.
AACAAAGAAACATTGTGTGACATTTTTTGAGACTGTGCAAGTCATGGAAAGATTTTTCTGTGAATATGAAAAATTTAGAATGATAATCCTTGTAATGAATATATAATAAAGGCAACTTTTTGAGAGACTAAAAAGAAAGTGCAGATAAAATTCCAAACAGAAGTAGAGAGAGAAAGTACACATAAAATTCTGAACAGAAGTAGAGACAGAGACTTTACAAAGACATTTAAACATGCGCATAAAGAAATAACAGACATATCAAACATTTGCAATAATATGGGTTTATAGATTGGTGGATGGGATTGTAATGTTATTCTGAAAATGGAAATGGATAAAATTGTACATACTCCAAGTGTCATAACATGTCGTGAAATATTGGGGACAGCCAAAGACTTGTTATTTTTGTGGAAAACAAGAACATTTCATTAATAATTGTGACAAGAGGAAATGTTACATATGTGGTAAAATGGTGCATGAAACAAAAAAATGTGAACTCTAATGTTATAATTGCAAAAAAAGGGATGGACTGTAAAGGAAAAGAAGATGAGCTAAGTGTTACAAACCAGGGCAAAGAGAAAGATAAAGAAAGGACTGAAGCAGAGATAGAAATAGATGAAACTGTAGAAAAAAGGAGATGATGAAAAAGATAATAAATGAGAGGAATTAGAGACAGAATCAGAAGTTAGTGATAGAGGACATAAGTTGGAAGATGGTAAGAGCAAGAACGACTTCTATCGATGGAAGAGATAAAGATAGAAAAAGAAAATTTAAAGCTGTTGATATAAAAGAAAAAAAGAAAGGTAATGGATGGAGACTTTCTTATAAAGGAGTAGTATAGGATAATATCTCCTAAATTAAGAAATAGAGAAAGGAGTAATTTAAGGGCTCTTTCTGTGAATGTTAGTGGCTTGAAAAATAATATTAGAAAAATAGCAATTTTAGAATGGTGCAACAAATGTGATATAGATATACTTATTTTGGAAGATACAAAGACTTTGATACAGGAAGAAAGACTACATTCACAAAACGTATAGGGTTGGGGAAATGCTATGGTCTATAGGGAATGAACAGTGTTCAGGAATAGCAATGGTAAGTAGAAGGGTAATTAAAATTTCAGATGTTATACTAGTAAAAATGGGTAAGAAACAACAATTATAGATTTAAGGTGGCAAGGAAAAGTGTATAGAATTATTGCTATATATGCATATGTAACAAGAAAAGAGCAGGATAATTTATTTCAGAAAAGTATTGGATTATGTTTTTGTTAACACTGGTATAATTCCAGGAGGTTTTAATTGTGACTTAAGGGTTAATAAAAAAGAAGAAAAAGAGAAAACAATGTAAAAAAGATTATCAAAATAATAACATTTGGAAAATTGCTTATATGTAACAAAAAATCATGGAGTTATAGGTACTTTAAAAACAGAAATAGGCTATTTTTTTGTATCAGAAAAAATATGTATAATGGAAGATGAAGCTATTATGATAGAATTTTTGGATCATTTGGCAATATGGGTAGAAATATATTATAATGAAGAGCATATAAAGATAGGAAAAAGTATAAAAAAATAAAAGAAAAGTTGGTCTAAACATCAAACAGCTAAACATCAATCAATAAGCATCAAAAGTTCACTGTGATGAGAGGATGGCATAATGGTTAAGGTATTTACCTTACAGACACAAGGTGCAAGGTGTGATTCTCACATGGGGTAATTGGCTAGGTGTGAAATGGCCCACAAGGGCAGTTAGCCTAGTACTAATCTATGAACTTACCGAACTTTCATTTCATCGACAGGGTGACTACTTGTCCAAGACTTCCCCGTCTCACACATCGAAGTGTTTCAAACCCACTAAGGTGGGAGGCTTCACCCCCACACACCCCCTTACTATATATATGTATATATATATATATATATATATATATATATATATATATATATATATATATATAGATAGATATATACCAACTCCAACACCACACTACAGAGGAGAAAAGGGGTTTAAAACACTTCTGTATGTGAGATGGGGAAGTGTTCGACAAGTAGTTACTTACCCTGACAATGAAATGCAAGCTCACTGAGTGAACTTTCAATGTTTATTGTTCGATATTCAGCCATTCGATGGTTGGACCATTTGATGGCCTACAATAGATGCAAGAAAAGGAATGCAATGAAAAATGCATTAAGCAGTTATGGAAAGATCATATTAATATGAAAGTATTCTATATCAGTTGGTTGAATAGTGGATTGTTTTCAAAAGAAAATATAAAAATAGTTTTCTATTGTGGAAAATAGAGAAAGAAAAAAGAAAAACAGGAATATGCTAAAGAAGTGATAAATAATTTGGAAAATAATAATGAAGATTATTATGAGAAAGAAAAAGAGATTTAAAGGAAAATTATGAGAATTACAAAGCTATTGAATAAACATTTTTTTTTCTGTAAGACAGAAAAGAAGATATTTTCCCTTATTTAAATAAAATGTTAAAAGAGGATAATAGTATAATGTGAGAAGTGAAATGCAAAGAAGGTAATAAAAAAAAAGTCAGCAACAAATTATACAAATTGTAAATTATGCAAAAGAAATGCTTAGTAAAAAAGGCATGATATAAAAGAATGGTAAGTTAAAAAAAAATCTGAGCAAAATATTAGAGAACTTGGTAAAGAGATTACCTTATATAAATTAGAAAAGGTATTAAAACAATTAAATGTAGAATCAGTATCAGGTCCAGATGGTACTGGGTTTAAAATGTACAAAAATTTTAAAGGATGGCAGAAAAATTAAGTTTAACATGTATATATAATGAATGATTGAATGATGGATTGAAATATAAGGGATTAGGTGGTGGAATATTAAAATTTATATGGAAAATGGAGAAAGATAAGATATAAAAAAATAGGAAACCAATAGTAATGTAAAACGTATGATAGATGATATTAATAGGGTCTGTATTATATAATCGACTGCTTAGTTTGTCAAACGCCTAAACGTCAACAGCTATGGGCCAAAATCTTACAACGTCGAATGGCCAGTTAAGTGAATTCTTTCAGTGGGAAAGAATTTGTTTGACCATGCCAAACTAACATAAACTTCCAAGCCATAACAAAGTGGGGGGCTGTGCCCCCCACAAACACCCCAAGTAAATATACCAACTCCGAGATCGCTCTACATTGGGGAAAGGGCAAATTCCTGATAATGGCCAAGCAAATTCTTTCCCGATGAAAGAATTCACTTAACTGGCCATTTGACATTGTAAATTTTTGACCCTTAACTGTCGACCTTTAGGCATTCGACAAGTTAAGTGGTCGATTATATAATATAGATCCATATTAATAATGTATTTGATTCTATACAGCATGACATTTTGTGGAAAATAATGGACATATACAATAATAATAAGATTAAGCAAATATGTATAACATCTTAAGAGAACAATAAAAATAAAGATTTTAATTAATGGATGGATAAGTAAAGAAATACATATGAATACTCATATAACACAAGGGTGTCTTATGAGCAGTATTTTATTTGCTTTGGTTATGAACACAGTCGTTAGGTAAATCAGAAAATGAAGAATGCAAGTTACAAAATATGGAATTAGAAATTCCAGTTTATGCACATGATATTATTATAACAGCTAAAACAGAGTGGATGAGAGACGTTATTTATTTAGAATATTTGTATATTATGGAAAACATATATATTAATGTACAAGAAAAACTGTATCTCAATATAATGCTATTGGGAAAGATAACATATGTGTCTAGTGTCATCATGATTCCTAGCTGATATGAAAAACTGTTATTAGAAATATTTTTTTGTTTTGTATGAGGATCAAGACTAAATCCTGTTAAAAGTGGAGTTTTATATATGCATAAGGAAAATGGAGGATTAGGTTTGATAAATCCAATAGTTTATGCTGTTTCATTAAATTTATTTAAGATATTGAACAGGTTAAATGTAAAGAATGAGAACTTAATGACAATTATATTGAAGTACAAGTACAAGGAATTTTGAGAAAATATAAGAAATAATAGAACAAAAGAAATTTAAATGAAGAAATAGAAAACTGTCAACAAAATATAAGAATATGGAAAATAAAAACTGATGAAGTTGAAGAAGATAAAAAGGCATGGTATAATATTATAAAAAATCACAGGAAAATATTTCGGAAGCAAGATTAAAGCAATTAAACAAAGAAATAGGTGGTGTAACACAATTTTGAATGATAAGATTTTTTTGTGGAGGTTGGGAATAAAAAGAATGACCTTTTATGGCAAATATCCCTTGTCAAAAGAAAAATTTAAGAATATGTTTAAGTTGTGGGGAAGAAGAAACATCAGATCAAGTTTTTTGTTTTTTTAAATGTGAGAGTAAAAAAATGTGGGATAAATTACGTATAGAATTTTTTTGAAAGTGTAAACAAATATGAAGATTTAAAGATGTTGTGACAATTGGGGAGAGATGGGTGAAGGCTGCCAGCCTAGTCAAATATAATTTGATACATAATTCTATCATCTGTATAAATAAATGTAAAATACAGGCTTGTGTTTTTAAATGTAAGAAAACACTGTAAAATGTGAACTTCAAGATTGTTGCAAAATTGCCATCTGCTGTAAGGAAAACCAAGCCAAGTATTTCAAATGTGTCTTGTAAAGTTAAAAAGATCTTATGAATCTCTTTAATGTTTTACAAGTCGGTTCCAGTGTGTCTGGATGAAGGTTTCATGCCCATTGTTTTAAGGCTAAAGTTTATGACCAGAATTTAGATGTGGAAGGTGCTTTATTGCTCTAGTTTCTGCTAGAATGTATATGTGAAATGCCTTGTATTGTTGTAAGTTTCTGAGTAGGTGTTAGATTGCTAAATAATGCAGTTTGTGGCCTGAGAACTCAGACCAGGTGTTAAGATGATGCAGTGTGAATACTGGGAAAACCTAAGTGTCAAAAATGATGTAATTTTGGAAAGGCCTTAGAGACATGTTTGTTAGTAATGTTTAAATACTATTTCTCACAAGAGACTAGAAGCATTTTGATCTTGATATCCAACTTGTCAGCACTATGCCTTGTGCTCACATGTAAGTTTTAGCACAGGGATTTCTTGTAGGAATAGTTAAAGCTAGTAAAGATTAATTAGGAATTTTTCTTTGAAATCAGACCTGTCCTACTGTATTATTTTAAGTTTCTGTGTGATCTCTGAACTCTTAGATATCTCTGTGGTGTAGTAGTTTTGTCTTGTGTTTTAATTATTTATTATTAAATATTTTTAAAATCTTCTACCTGTGCCTAATTTGTGTAGAGATAAACTCTAGAGTACATTGCATATTTATAGAGGTTATTGTAATAGGCCACTCTAAAGTAAGCCTTGACTGTTAGTCATACTACCATTGGATAATAATATTGCACAGTAATAATTGGACACCCTTTTAAGGGCTGTTTAGTAGCTGATATTATTAGTTGGGGGTGGCAATAATTACTACCATATAGTTTGGGTAAAGGGGCACAGCTGGAGAATCTGTGTCAGCCTTTCCCAGGAGTGTCTGTGAAGTAGTATAAATACTTATCTCAAAGTGTGTGTGTGTGTGTGTGTGTGTGTGTGTGTGTGTGTGTGTGTGTGTGTGTGTGTGTGTGTGTGTTGTGTCAGCTACTTGGACAGGGACAGGAAGCACTGGTTGGACAGAGAGGGTACTGGAGATTTTAACTTGCCCAGCTAGGCTGAGACCTGGACCCTATAGCTGTGCCAATGGGGAGTCTTATTGGGGACCTGGTGAGCAAGAGAGCAACCAGCACCAGACTGACTGTGATCTCTGTGTGCACTTAAGGGAAATTCTACTTTACTGTGTGTATTAGTTATCCTTTTCTGTTCTAAGAGATGACCTCCCTGGTGTTAGTGGTGAGGATTGAGGCTCCTTAATTGCTGGGCTAGGGCACGGTCGCCACAAGTGTTTGGCAGTGGTGGGATCTACTTCACATACTAATTGGCTTGTAGTGGTGTGGGTAGAGCAAATTCCTGTAGCTTATGTACAGTGATCTCTAAAAGTGTTTTGTACTCTAAAACAGCCACGCAGTGTATACTCAGAGTTCAGATCACAATTGTTTTATTTCTTTTGTTAGCTTAGTGTTAGGGTGAGCAGGCAGCATGTCAGCAGAGGAGTATGGAAAGCTAACAAGGAGCCAGCTGGTGGAGATGTGCCAGGCTAGGGGGCTGGTGCATGGAAACCTGACTAAGGCAGACCTGATTGCAGCCTTGGTTACAGCTGCATCAGAAAACAACAGCCTGGAGGACAATCAGACTGGCAGTGGAGATACAATATCCTCGGAGAATGGACAGCTCAACCTTTCTGCAGTGGACTTAAAAATCCAGCTTGAACTAAAGAGACTTGAGTTGGAGGCCAGGCATATGGAACTAGTAGCAGCCGAGAAAATGAGGGAGTCTACAAGCTGAGGAAAATGAATGGCAGAGGAGGCATGAGAGGGAAATGCTGACTCTTCACCAAAGTCATGGAGGTAATGGGGAAGGGGGTAACCAGACCCCAGAAGCACAAAAGGTCAGTAAATTTCTTCCACAGTTTCAAGAGGGGGATAATGTTGATAGCTTCATTCATATGTTTGAGCGGGTATGTAAACAGTATGAAGTTGACTAAAGGCTCTGGGTACGGTTCCTGTCCCCCTTACTCCATGGCAAAGCTGTAACTTCTTTAGCAAAAATGCATGACACTGACTGTTTTGATTATACTGCTGTAAAAAGACATTTATTAGAATGTTTTAAGCTAATACCAGAAATGTATAGGAAAAAGTTTTGTGAGCATAGACGCAAGGCAGATGAAAATGTATGTGAATATGTTGCTGAACTGAGCACTTGTTTTCATAGCTGGGTGAGTGGATGTCAGGTCACCACTTCTGAAGGGCTGGCAGACCTTGTGGTAAGGGAACACGCCCTTAGCACTTTGCCTGAGGACATGAGGATCTGGTTAGCTGATACACAGTGTGCTACTTCAGAGGAGTTGGGGAAGAAGGGAGACCTATACCTAGCAAGCAGGGCAGCCCTGCACAGGAAAGAGAACCCCAGTACTGCTCATAGGACAAAAGGAACCCATGGCGGGCAGCACAGACTGCCCCAACAGAATCTGCCAGTAACAGGGGAAGCCACTAGTCCAGGTATATGTCCAGGAGCTAGGGTTAAATGTTTTGAATGCAACCAGTGGGGCCATGTGGCATACAGATGTCCATGGAGGCAAGGTGGGGAACCAAAGCTGAGGGAGCCAGTAAGTGGGAAAGACAAAATGCTAACAGTGGGTTGTCTTGAGACAACAGGGGTATGGAACTACCATCCTGCAGATGTCCTGACAGGGAAGGATTTGGATGAGGCAGTACTATGTACTTATGCAGGTACATGCTGTGAGGCTAGGAGACAATCATGTGGGTCTGGTAGACTGGGGGAGACCCAGACAGACTGCACACTTGCAGCCAGGAATGCTGAGGTGGTTACTTTAGGGATGGAGCTGCTCTGTAGCAATGAGACTGAATGTGAGCCACAGCTGCTTGTGGGTACTAATGTTCCCTTGGACAGGGTAACTGCAAAGGTAGAGGTGAGTAGTAGTACCCAGGCTGACAGTGAGGTACCGCTGTCAGAGGATGCCAGACTTCCTGTGGAAGGGGAGCTGGGAAGGGCTACAAGGAGAGACTTGAGATAGGTTCAGGTCTCAGACCCTACATTGCAAGGCCTGAGGCAGGTAGCTAGGGAGGCACCTGATTCTCAAGGGAAGGGGGAATCTGTATACTGGGACAAAGGGTTACTGTACAGAGAGTGGACCCCTGAGGGAAGGCTAGAAGGTGAGAGAGTACAGCAGTTGGTAGTGCCTAGAGCTTACCATCTGGCGATTCTAGCCATAGCCCATGAAATAAACTTTGCAGGTCATATGGGCATAAAACATACAAAGAGGCGTATTATGCAAAACTTATATTGGCCTGGAATTTCCAGAGATGTAACAGGGTACTGCAGGACCTATGAGCAGTGCCAAAAGGTAGGCAAGGCAGAAGACAAGGTGAGAGCTCCTTTGATGCCATTGCTTGTGATTGAGGAGCCATTTCGGAGGGTAGCTACGGATATTGTGGGTCCTCTGAGTACCCCAACTTCTACAGGGAAAAAGTATATCCTAGTGATTGTAGATTATGCTACACGATACCCTGAGGCATTGGCTTTGTCCTCCATTGTGGCCGAGAAGGTGGCAAATGCTTTGCTAGAGATTTTCAGCTGAGTAGGTTTCCCAAAGGAAATACTGTCTGACAGAGGGGCCAATTTTATGTCAGACCTGCTGGCTTGTCTGTGGAAGTCCTGTGGGGTGAAGCACATGAAGACCACCCCCTACCATCCCCAGACTAATGGTCTTGTTGAGAGGTTAAACTCTACAATCAAGTCCATGCTACGGGCATTTGCAGATCAGTTTAAGAGGGAGTGGGGCAAATATTTGCCCCATCTGTTGTTTGCTTACAGAGAGGTTCCCCAGGAATCCACAGGTTTTTCACCATTTGAGTTGCTGTATGGGCATAGGTTGAGGGGTCCTATAGATTTAATTCGAGATGAGTGGGAAGGTGAGTGTGAGTCTCACAAGGAGTCTGTTGTGGCATATGTCCTGAACCTCAGGACAAGGCTCTGGGAACTCATGGGCATGGCCCAGGAGAACCTGGCAGAAGCCGAACAACAGAAAAATATGTGGTATGACAGGAATGCTCGAGCTAGAGAGTATGCTGTAGGGTAGCAGGTGATGGTTCTCATTCCTGTCAGACACAACAAGTTGCAAGCAGCTTGGGAGGGACCTTACAAGGTGGTAAGAAAGGTATGTGATGTTAACTACATGGTGGAAGTGCTAGGCAGATAGCAGCGACACAAATTGTACCATGTTAACATGATGAAACCTTATCATGATAGGGAGGCCCTTGTGCTGAGCATTTGCCGTGGATTGCAGGAGGAGTCTGAGAGAGATCTTGTGACTGATCTCCTCAGTGAGGCTCGGGCTGACACCTCGGTGGAAGGGGTGACAGTGTCCCAGCAGCTATCTCCTACCCAGGTTTGAGAAATCCAAGCAGTGTTGCAGGACTTTGGGAGTATGTTCACCGGGAAACCAGGGAGCACCCACCTGGTGCAGCACCAGGTAGATACAAGACCCCAAAGGCGTATCAGGCAGGCTCCTTATAGGGTGCCTGAGAGAGAGTCAAACAGACTCTGAGGGATGAGGTACAGGAAATGTTGGAACTAGGGGTGATTCAAGAGTCCAACAGTCCCTGGGCCTGGCTAGTAGTGTTGGTGCCAAAGACAGATGGCAGCACCAGGTTCTGTGTGGATTACTAAATAGTCACACAGAGGCAGATGCTTACCCCATGCCTAGGACAAATGAGGCCCTAGAGCAGCTGGGTGGGGCTAAGTATCTTACAACCATTGATCTTACCAAGAGTTACTGGCAGGTGCCCTTGACTCCCAGTGCTAGAGATAAGTCAGCCTTTGTGACTCCTTTTGGCTTGTATGAGTGCACAAAGATGCCCTTTGGGATGACAAATGCCCCAGTGACTTTCCAGAGTCTGGTAGATCATATCTTAACAGGAGCAGGAGGGTTTGCCCTTGCTTACATGGATGATATTGCTATCTACAGCCATTCCTGGCAAGAGCACCTTCAGCATGTCAGGGAGGTGCTGGACAGACTACAGAGGGCAGAGTTGAGCATTAAGCCGAGCAAATGTCAGGTGGGTATGGCAGAGGTCTACTACCTAGGACATAGAGTGGGGAGTGGTAAGATAAGGCCAGAACCTGCCAAAGTGGAAGCTATTCATGCAGGGCCTGCACCTGTTACCAAAAAGCAGATGAGGACATTCTTGGGGACAGCAGGGTACTACAGAAAGTTCATTCCCAATTATAGTGCCATAGCTGCTCCCCTCACAGACCTGACAAGGAAGAACAGGCCAGATAAGGTAGTGTGGACCCCAGCATGTGAGCAGGCATTTCAGAAGCTTAAGGAAGCTTTGGGAGGACCCCTGTGTTAGCCAGTCCAGACTACAGAAAAGACTTTGTTGTGCAGGTGGATGCTTCAAACTATGGGGTGGGGGCTGTACTTAGCCAGATTTTTTCAGAGGGAGAAGAGCACCCAGTGGTTTATCTCAGTCATAGGCACCAACCCAGGGAGGAATGCTATGCAGTGGTAGAAAAGGAATGTCTAGCCATAGTGTGGGCACTACTTCAGCCTTATCTGTATGGAAGAAAATTCACTGTGGTGACAGATCACAACCCTCTAACATGGTTAAACAGAGCCAGTCAGCAAAATGCCAAGTTGCTAAGATGGAGTCTGGGGTTGCAAGCATATGATATGTCAGTGCAGCACCACATTGGGAGTAGCAATGCCAATGCAGATGGGCTCTCAAGACAGGGAATGGGGTGAGGTACACCCAGATAGACCTGACACTCTCAAGTAATGTTTTTCAAGGGGCACATGAAAAACTTGCTTGAGTTCTCCGGGGGGGGGAGAGATGTGACATTTGGGGAGAGATGGGCGAAGGCTGCCAGCCTAGTCAAATGTAATTTGATACATAATTCTATCAACTGTATAAATAAATGTAAAATACAGGCTTGTGTTTTTAAATGTAAGCAAACACTGTAAAATGTGAATTTCAAGATTGTTGCAACATTGCCATCTGCTGTAAGGAAAACCGAGCCAAGTATTTCAAATGTGTCTTGTAAAGTTGAAAAGATCTTATGAATCTCTTTAGTGTTTTACAAGTCGGTTTCAGTGTGTCTGGATGAAGGTTTCATGCCCATTGATTTAAGGCTAAATTTTATGACCAGAATTTAGATGTGGAAGGTGCTTTATTGCTCTAGTTTCTACTAGAATATATATGTGAAATGCCTTGTATTGTTGTAAGTTTCTGAGTAGGTGTTAGATTGCTAAGTAATGCAATTTGTGGCCTGAGAACTCAGACCAGGTGTTAAGATGATGCAATATGAATACTGGGAAAACCTAAGTGTCAAAAATGTTGTAACTTGGGAAGGGCCTTAAAGACATGTTTGTTAGTAATGTTTAAATATTATTTCTCACAAGAGACTGGGAGCATTTTAATCTTGATATCCAACTTATCAGCACTCTGCCCTGTGTTCACATGTAAGTTTTAGCACTGTAATTTCTTGTAGGAATAGTTAAAGCTAGTAAAGATTAATTAGGTATTTTTCTTTTAAATCAGACCTGTCCTACTGTATTATTTTAAGTTTATCTGTGATCTCTGAACTCTTAGATATCTCTGTGGTGTAGTAGTTTTGTCTTGTGTTTTAATTATTTATTATTAAATATTTTTAAAATCTTCTACCTGTGGCTAATTTGTGTAGAGATAAGCTCTAGAGTACATTGCATATTTATAGAGGTTATTGTAATAGGCCACTCTAAAGTAAGCCTTGACTGTTAGTCATACTACCATTGGATAATAATATTGCACAGTAATAATTGGACACCCTTTTAAGGGCCTTTTAGTAGCTGATATTATTAGTTGGGTGGTGGCAGTAATTACTACCGTATAGTCTGGGTAAAGGGGCGCAGCTGGAGAATCTGTGTCAGCCTTTCCCAGGAGTGTCTGTGAAGTAGTATAAATACTTATCTCAAAGTGTGTGTGTGTTGTGTCAACTACTTGGACAGGGACATGAGGCACTGGTTGGACAGAGAGGGTACTGGAAGTTTTAGCTTGCCCAGCTAGGCTGAGACCTGGACCCTATAGCTGTGCCAGTGGGGAGTCTTATTGGGGACCTGGTGAGCAAGGGAGCAACCAGCCCCAGACTGACTGTGATCTCTGTGTGCACTTAAGGGAAATTGTACTTTACTGTGTGCATTAGTTATCTTTTCCTCTCTTCTATGAGATGACCTCCCTGGTGTTAGTGGTGAGGATTGAGGCTCCTTGATTGCTGGGCCAGGGCACGGCTGTCACAGATGCACATGACTGAATATGGATATTATGAAAATATAAGTAAGAACCTGAAGACAGATTTAAATAAGAAAGTTTTATACATAATTTTGGTTATATGGAAAAAAAGATTTAATGAAATTATGTTTAATGGAAAATGAGTATTTTCACTTATATTAAAGAAGATTAGATTACGGTTGTGGAAAAAGGAGTGGGTCGATATAAAAATGGAAAGTTTTGATGGAGAATCAAAATGAATCAAAATAATTGTATAAATATGTAAATATATATATATAAGGACCCTACTCTCTTCAATAAGTGCTGTGGGATCTTTTACATCCACCTGAGCTACTAGCAATGCAAGCAGATGAGACCTAGGTTTAACATCTCATTTAAAGGGTGAAATAAGCCATGTCACAGAAAGTATACAAGACGTTCTAAACCTTAGACAGTATCTATGCAGTGACTCTCAGCTATGCAACAGACCTGCAGTAAAACAATGTGGAAGTAAAAGTCACATTTTTCCCCCACTGCCTCCTGGCCATCAGTCCCCATCTCAGCCAATTGGACCATTCATTCTGCCATCACCAAGAGTAAGAGCAAATCAAGAAGAGCCATCATTTAGGTAGGTACCTGTCAAGATTCTTCTTATTTAGTCCCAACCATACAGTTCATCAATCCATACAGTAGGATTCAGTATTCAGTGGGTATCAGAAAGGGTACGTCTCTTATTTCTGCAACTGACATAACATTCAAAACTGTTGTGACTCCCCACCCCAGAATTCAGTCCTGCAATTTGGTCTTCATTCTTTACTTGGGACTCTATCATTGGGCACCTGAATCCACACTCTCCCTTCAGACAGACTCAAGCCAGTGGTATATACCATTCTTCTCTTACCCCAGGTAGCTCCAGCAGGCACCTGAGCTGGTAATTGAACCTGGGTTATCTGAGATGTAGTGAGGGCTTTAGTCCTCAGTGCTATGGAGCTGGAAAGATGTACACATTTACAAGATCAGTATAAAGAGTAGATAGCTTATGACTAAAGTAAGGTCCCTTTGTACAGAACAGGAAACACAAGCTAAATGAATGTGAAACGAATGAACAAAAAAGTTCATTAAAAGGTAATGCCTGTTGAATGCTGAGGGCTAAACTATACTACAGATGGCATGAATTATGCAGGACATGCAGCAGCAGAAGTACACACACACAGATACCAAAGCAGAGTATCTGACCATAGTAACAGAGAGCTGGGTCCAGCTTTGTTCACAATGTATTAGGGAGTATACCACAGTGACTGAATAGAAAACTGTAAAAATGTAAGGATTGAGTGCCAGACGGTAAATGTTTGCAGAGCAGCCTTTATAGTAACAAGCATTTTTTCATAGTAACAAGTAGCCAGGTGAGAAAAATAATGCATTTCTGGGGTTATACACATCATCATGCAAGGGGGTGCTCTGTCAGTGGAGTGGCAGCAATAATCAAAGGTTGAACCATAGCATAGATGAAACCAATGTCCTTGAATGTACAGGGTGGTGATATTAGGCATCCTGTACATGCACTAAGCATGTGTGGGATTAGTACTACAGACATGGATTCTGAATAAGTTTCCATCATGGTCATACTGTGACAGTAGAAAGAGAATCAATAGATTCAAGGTCTAATGCATGAATAAGAAGGCTGCATAGTCCATCATGGTCATACTGTGACAGCAGAAAGAGAATCAACAGATTCAAGGTCTAATGCATGAATAAGAAGCATAGAGTGTGCCAAGTACAACCAGAGCAAAGTGGTAGGAGCAATACATGGCACATCAGCACATGGTAAGAGTGCCATCTGAGCAATAGGACCACATTCATTGCAAAGACACACACACACACACACACACACACACACACACACACACACACACACACACACACACACACACACACACACAGAGACACACACACAGAGACACACACACACATACACACACACACACACACACACACACACACACACACACACACACACACACACACACACACACACACACACACACACACACACATACATATATGTGTGGTCTTCAGCATAAAAAAGAAAAAAAGGAATAGAATCAGAATTAAGCATACTGTAACCAGCCCTGACTTGGGCACAGGCAGGGACAGAAAGAGACAGCAGATACCAGTCGCTGTGTATGGTTCTCCATGCAGAGCTGTGAGCATTGACAGCTGTGGGCCGTACACAGATTGTGTGATGCATGATAATCTGAAGGCATGGGAGCCCCAGGAGTGTATCATGGGAATAAATGAGTATCACCAGGAACATGCTTTATGCATAGTTATGAGAGAGCAGCAAAAAGGCACAACAGTAAATCAATGACATCTAAGGGTCTATCTCTACAGAGTAGGAGTGACTTATTTATCCATTTACCTTCTTTTGCAAGGCTGAAATATGCATATCCACAGCTAGTGGGGTTTGGCTTTATTGGCCTGAAATTGTCCATTAAAATGGCGAAACAAGTCATGGGCATTCAGAATTGCCCGTTAGCTAAAACACCGGATGTTCATAAGGATAATTTGCATATATCCCATCTGTCTCTGATATAAGAGGTTTGGGTGGTCACTCAGTGGAAGTTCTAGCTTTGCTGGAGTTTTCATTTTGTTTTTACTGAATGGTTTTTCAGTGACCTTCTCATTCATTGTTCTTCTTTTGCTGAGTGGGAAAGTCCAACTGGACAATAGCATTCCATTTTCAGCATGACCCTGGGGAGAAAAGTTTCTATTTGTAGTAAAACATAAGTCAAACAAAAAATGCAGAGCAAACGGAGCAGAGACCCAAAAACCAGTTAATTCAACAGTTTTATTCAAACCACTATATATGAACATAAACTCCACAACATAAACGCCTTCTCTTATAGCAATGCATTTTCGTCTTTTACAAGTAGACTTCATCAGATGACCAGTGAGCCATGTGTTTTTCATATTTATATCAAATTAGTTTAACTAAAACCAATAAAAATACTTTCTCTCCATTTAAAATAACCAGTGAATGTGAATGAATTTAAAATCTGAAGTCCATTGTTAAAAGTACAACCACCTTATTTTCATTTGACCAACTTTTAGCATTAGCAATACTGGAATATAAATATTTCCATATAAATACAATATTAAAACATATTATTTAAAATCATTTTCTTGTGTATATGTAATTAAAATACCATGACTTTGAATTAAAAAACACTTTGAAATATATCATTTACTCCATTACAAAAAATAGTAAGAAATACATAGGGAATACAGGAATATATTGCCATCTGGTGGTTATTTCAAAAAATTACATACTTGCATTCAAAGCTTAGCTGATCTCAATTTTAATAAAGGCAGTATTGAAAAATAGAATATAGGGAGTTATGGTGGCAAGTGACCCTTGAGGCAGGAAATTACCCCGGTTTGAACGACTATGTTTCAATACTGCCTTTATTAGAATTGAGCTCAGCTAAGCTTTGAATGCAAGGATGTAATTTTTTGAAATAACCACCAGATGGCAATATATTCCTGTATTCCCTATGTATTTCTTACTGTTTTTTTGTAATGGAGTAAATTATATATTTCAAAGTGTTTT
This sequence comes from Protopterus annectens, assembly GCF_019279795.1. Classification (NCBI taxonomy): domain Eukaryota; kingdom Metazoa; phylum Chordata; order Ceratodontiformes; family Protopteridae; genus Protopterus; species Protopterus annectens. The sequence continues at coordinate 909,189,399 of NC_056739.1, read as the reverse complement.
TTTAATTCAAAGTCATGATATTTTAATTACATATATACAAGAAAATGATTTTAAATAATATGTTTTAATATTGTATTTATATGGAAATATTTATATTTCAATATTGCTAATGCTAAAAGTTTGTCAAATGAAAATAAGGTGGTTGTACTTTTAACAATGGACTTCAGATTTTAAATTCATTCACATTCATTGGTTGTTTTAAATGGAGAGAAAGTATTTTTATTGGTTTTAGTTAAACTAATGTGATATAAATATGAAAAACACATGGCTCACTGGTCATCTGATGAAGTCTACTTGTAAAAGACGAAAACGCATTGCTATAAGAGAAGGCGTTTATGTTGTGGAGTTTATGTTCGTATTTAGTGGTTTGAATAAAACTGTTGAATTAACTGGTTTTTGGGTCTACGCTCCATTTGCTCTGCATTTTTTATTTGGTTTATTAGTCGTAACTTTTGGAGTTCCACTGGTTTATCATTTATTAGTAAAACATAAGTAAGTATTGCACACAGTTGAAAAACAGATAGACAGATGGTAGCTCATTACTAGTAGCAATTAGAAAAGTTTCATGACAAATTATACAGCATATTTACACTTAAAGTTATAAAGAGTTTGAAACAAGTGCTATATCGTTGCAATAGTATTAGGATGGAAGTCTCAAAATGTAGTGTGGTGTCTTCACATAAATGAATGAACAGAGTTAGAGATTTTGAGTAGTAATGCAGTCAAAATTTTACTGAAGTACATTGTTAGTGAGGGAACTGCAAGGAACATGAGGAGAGTTTATAGTAAGTTGTTGGAGTAGGGAGACAAGAAACAAATGAAGGACAGAGGTGTCATGTGTGCAAGATAGGTAGAAAGCATTTTGCCAAATATTGAATAGAGTGAGGTGAAATAACATTAAAAGAAACAAGTTTGGATGGAAAAAAGTGGTACATGTGCAGATAACGTAAAAGGGGTAATACATGAGGCAGAAGTACTGGTATAGGTCAGTGTCAATAAAATAGGAGGGATTTGAGAATATTGGATGAGTTTGACCAGGGCAGTGGAAACTTTTCTGTACTTTTTTTATTAAGTGCCATGGTATCTTTAACACCATCTTCAGCTCCTTCCAGCTTAAGCAGGCAGGAACCTGTTTAATATCTCATCAGAAGGACAGCACCTCCACAATGCAGCACTTCCCTTATGTTGCACTGCAGAAATTTAGGGAGGAGTTGTCCTAGGTGAGAAGGTGACCTCTATGACTTTATAACTCCATATATCTAATATGGCATGCTGTGTAAGACACTCCTCCTCTTATCATAGCAATGCATCTCCTTCATCATTGAAGTGAAACACCGTGCTGCAGATCTGTTTGTAAAAGTGGTAATGGAAGCATTCAATGTAGCATGGGTGACAATGGTTCTGCCTCATCCTGTCCTGTCCTAAAAAGTGTCAACACTCTATATGCATTTATACTCTACTTGTAAAACAATGTATTTAGCTACTTATATCATTTTTTTCTGTGTACTGCTAGGTCAACTGGACCAGTGAAATTATTTGTTACAAACCAAAACATCGAAATGATTTAAATTTATTTATTTTATTTTACATTTGTTTACTGGGATTGTCCAACTTGACATAGGTCCATTTACAGTGGAGGCCGAGGGAGAAAAGCTCCACAGGTGAGAACAAAACAGAATAAGAGACATACAAGAACATATAAGCAATATTATTGCATAATAATACAACACGGTTAAAATAAAATAGCACTGAACTGGAGAGCAACTTTAAAACCTATAAAAAATGAAGCATATTTACAGTATGTGTAATAGGAAAGAAGGTGTGTAGAGTTGAAAAACAATGAAAATTATGTAATACATGAACATAGCCAGGTATTCATTAGATGTGATCTGAGTTTTTAATTGTGTAATAGTGGAGGTAGAAGTCAGAGAAGGGGGGAGGTTATTCCAGGCTTTAGCTATGATGTGAGAGAATAAAGCTTTCCCTGCAGTGTTACTAACCCTAGAAATGCAGAGGAGTGATTTTTCAATAGAGCGGATAGGGCGATTTGCTATATAATGAGTTTGTAGTTGACTTAGTGCTGGGGTTTTATCAGGATGCTTTAAAATACTGTAGGCTATGACAAGCTGGTGATAAAGTAGTAGTTTTGGACGTTCGAGCCACTGTAGATCCCTTAGAGCTTGATAGTGATGGGTTCTGAAGGTGGAGTTGTTAGAAAACTTAGCAGTTTTATTATAATATGACTCAAGTCTGGCAAGATCAATTTTTCTGATCTGGGTAAGAATTGGTATGGCATACATTAGAGTGGACAATAGATGTGTTTTGGCTAGGGTGATCTGTGCCAGATCTGAGAGGAATTTTTTATGTCTATATAGCGTTTCCATTTTTTTGTGGACCTTTTGGTGGTTTGTGAAATATGGACATCAAAGGAAGGAATATTATAAGGACATTAGTTTGGGATATATGTATAGTTGTTGTTAGATAATTGAGAGGATAATCCCAGAGTTGAGAGGACAATGCCAGAATGGACTCAGTAAAATACTGATTGAATTGATAAGCTATGTCATTAGTATTATTGGTGGAGCTGGGAGCTGGGGTGGTTGTTTTGCCTGGTTTTAGTAGGGAGTTGATAGCTAGCCAAAACTTTTGAGGATCTTTTGAGTGTTTGCTTTGGATGCCAAGGAAATAGTTCTGTTTATCAAGTTTGGTTTGTTTCTTGGCCTGATTTCTAAGTTGTAGGTAGTTTTGTTTGGTTAGGCTAGTGTTATCCCTCTTCCAGATTTTCCAAGCCTTATCTCTGGACTTTAGTAGGGCTCTTGTGTCCCTATCTAGCCATGGTTGCATAGTTTGGCTTAACTCTAATTTTCCTGATGGGTGCGACTATATTAAGGACATTAGTGAGAGTACTGTTAAAGTAGTCAACTGCTTGGTCTAAACCTAGGGTTCGTAGTGGTTCTCAGTTACTTTGTTTTAGAATAGTGTTAAGATCCAGTGAGTTTAGTTTGTGGTAATCTCTACTTTGTCTATAAACTATGGGTTTGGGTACGTTAGTGCATTTGCGTAGGAGGAATGTGGGGAGGTGGTTACTAAGACCATCTAGTAGACACTCTGTTTGGTAGTTTTGTTTGGGGCAATTAACTAGAGTACAATCTAGAATAGAGGGTTTTGGATTTTTTTTATCTAGTCTAGTGGGTTCTTGAATAAGTTAAGAAAAAACAAAGAGGTTAATATGGTTAGTGGAGTTTTTACAGTTACAGACTAACTAGTCTGTATTTAGGTCACCTAGTAGGATAGTTTCTTGTGGAAGATTATGCCTAGTCCACTGTAAGGTTTCTTCAATTATGGGAGAGTTGTTCCCTGGCGGAATATAGCATAAGAGAATGTTGATTTTTTTTTAGTATTGTTTATATATAGGACTGTGCATAAGGTTGCAGCATTTTGAAATTTAGGTAGATGGGTTTGTAGAGGTTGGATGTGAAGTGTGTTTTTAAAGAGAATTGCAACCCTGCCTCCTTTCCTGCCTACTCTAGCCAGTCTTAAGATATTATATCCTGGACGGAGGATTTCTTAATTTTGGATGCTAGGTTTTAGATATGTCTCAGTAATGGTGAGTATATATGGAGAGTAGCGGGTTATAAATGCATGTAGGTCAGGTAGTTTATTGGATGTACTCCTGGCATTAGTATTATTATTATTATTATTATTACTATTATTATCATGTATTACATTTCACCAAGGTGCAAGTTTTGCAGGTATATATGAGAGCAACCAAATATCTGATGTTAATCAAGGCATTAAATTATATTCTTTATGAGAGTGCTAGGACACTAAACAGCATTTCATATCACATAATGTAGCCATACTGGAAATGACATGTCCACTTATTACCATCTGGAATATCATGCTATCTTGCTTAGATTATCACCGTTATATAATCTGCAGAGATATAACCCAGCCTTAGTACTTTCTTTGTCTGATCAGCTGTTTCAGTCATGCTCCAAAGAATAAGGTGTAAGGCATTTATATGACTGCCATTCGTATGTATTCCATTTTGAACAAAAATACCTTCAGAATGTACTTTCTGAGGGGTTTTGCCCTTGAACACCCTGTTTTATCGATAACTATCAGATTGCTGCTCATTGAAGAAAAGGAGATTCCCCTCCCCATGCATCAACCATCCTTGATGTAAATTCAGCTAAACATGCATTACAAGGCACTTACCACTTGCAGAATTTTAACCACTTTCAGTTGTCCACTTCATGAAAATGTGGCCATTGATAACATTCACAACGTTCATGTGGTAACTACTGAGCAACAGGTTATATATAGCTGTTGACATACTCTGGAGGTGCTTACCTGTTTCCTAAAACATAAACTGCAGAAATCAGAAAAATTGTTATGCTTGGTATAATGGTTATAGCTGTGACATCATCTTTCAGCTGATGGAAGTTGTGTTGAGCCAATACTGCTGTGTCTGCAGTACTATACTCTTCTGTATGGATACTTCCTGGAAAAATGTCATCACTTGCTGTACCCTTTTAATTCTTCTCTACAATATTCTGCCCCTAGATTCAGAATTTAACTGGGGTCTCATTTTCCATATTCTGTCTCATTTCTACGAGTATGTCTCTGCTTAACCCCACTCTCTGTTTGTTGTGCATTAAATGTATACCTTTAGATGGCTCTGCTGAATGTGGGTCATTGTTTGTTGCAGCCTACTTTATCAGTGTGAGTCCATGTTGCTCTTGCACTATGATGGTACAGACTGGACATGTTACCCAAGCGACCTAAACTCATCCACTATTGTCTTCTATCTTGCTGCTTTTAACTCCATTGTAGATGTAACCAAGGTTCATAGAACCATGAACACCACCACACAAGCTAATTGCCCCAGTCCTTTTAGCCACACAAGCTAATTGCCCCAGTCCTTTGAGCCACACAATCTACTTGAGGGATCACGTTTCCTTTTCATCTACTCTAAGGGCAAATTTCTCAGCCACCACTCTCGTTTTCTGGAACACTGTTTGTGAAGATGCTGCAGGGTGGCTGTTGACATTTCCAGACCATGCTGTTTTAGTGATCCTATTGCAGATGCACACAGAGTCTAACGTGTTTAATGTATTCAGGTTGTATGGTGATGATGAAGCAGTGCATACCAGACCTGGTTTCAAACTCTGCAAGGTTTTCCTCCAGTGGGCTGCAGCCTGCATCTGCTTTCACTTTAACAATGGATATGGTCTTTGTTAATTTGCACCCTCCCTGAGAACTTGGTCTTTGTTTAGCTGTAGAGTCACTACATGCATGGTATTTATTTGGTTGCACCACCCCTAGGACTTTGGTCAGTCACAGGAAGTACGATCTTCATTTGGCTGTACTTTCTTTGCACTCACTAATCCTGTTCAACCATCTTGTTATAAAACAGCTCAATTAATTATAAGAAATTTAACATAATATTTCCTAAATATGCATTTTTTGATGTTATTCCATTGGAATACCATTATCTAATGTTTATGCGACTTTGCGCTTTGTTACTGATCCCAGAGATTTCAATTAGTGCACAAAACATTATTCCCTACATGATATGCTTTTCTGGTTAATGTCTTGGAATATGCAAGTTATGACTCCTGTTTTCACAGTTACTCATATTGTCAGTAGACTATGCTGCCGTTCATTGACTACCTTTGTGTCATTTTAGCCTAAAGATATTAAAGAATTATTGAGAGTTGCCATCTTTTACTAATAAGTGATACTCTAGTCCACATTTTTCAAATCCTGAAAAATGCTGACTTCATAAAAAAATCGTTAGGCTTTAGATATGAATCAAGCTTATGCATCATGTTGGCTAAGTCATTCTATTACAATGCAAAGCAAGGAGTATGGGTGTACCGAAGGGGTGCTACCAGCAATGATGCAGGATGGGAGGTGGGCACTACCGCTATTACAGAAACAGTGACAAGAGAGGGTGGGACAAGGAAGTGATTGGTTATGGACAGCTTAAGAATGTTAGAAGAGGTAGAGAAGTGAGCTACAGAAGGGAGGGCTTCATATGTGATGTCAGAGATGAAGACGCAGTTGGGCAGGGACAGACCATTGGATAAGTGCCCTAGCAATTAAGGTATATGATGATAGAAGAACCAATGGATTAATAGAGTGCATCACCCCCCATACCTATCAAGAGCGGAGGAGGATAGATAGGAAGAAAGAAGTGAGGTATGATTAAAAGGGTCAGACTCATGAGGGCTCTGACTCTATCAAAGCAGACCGGGAGAGTCAAAGCAACACAAGCAGCAGGAGTTATATGAGGTCACGGACAATAAGGAGTTCAGCCAGCTGGTACAGAACTACAACAAAGGAGAGAATTCAGGATGCATCCATTCCAAAACAGACTGGCTCATAGGTAGCAAGGTGAAGGTGCCACAAGGATCTTGCCCATAATAAATGTAAAGTGTTAGAATGTGAGGATGGGGATAAAATGCAATGACAAGATTATGGTGTGGAATGTTAGTGGAGTGAGTGGGTTATGCTGAGTTAATTGAGAGGGTCAGAGATGGAAGTGAGGACTGTAAGTTAATTGAAGGAGGAAACAAGCTCTGAAAATGGATCCAGTAACACTTGAAGAAGAGGAAAATGGCAAACCGAGGAGAAGGCCAGTGTTGCTAAGAAGGAATGTGAGGGTACTGATTAGGCAAATGACAGATCACAGAAGCTGGCAGTCAAGGGCAGATGAAAGAGGGACAGTACAATGAGGCTAGCTGAAGGGCAGCAAAAAATGAGTACAGCAAAGGTAGAAGTTGAAAATGAGACAGCAGAAATGCTCATGAAAGGAAACAAGATTTATTTTTAGCTATATAGAAAGATGGAGGGGGGGAGGGAGGGAGGGAGGAAGGAAAAGATAGATCCAACCAGGCTGAGCAAAGGTGGGAGGATGTTCAGGGAAGACTGGAAAAAGCAGAGGTACTGAATGTTTTGTTTCAGTTTGTACAAAGGAATGCAGGTGGGGTGCTATGCGCTGGGAAGGTGATGGGACAGACTGTAAAAAGAGCAGTGAACAGACACCTGAATACAGAAGGAGGAGGATAAGAGAATATTTGCTGCCATGGAGAGGATAATGCAAAAGGACCAGACTGTGCTGCAGATCCACTGATGGAGATCTTCATTAGATCACTGGCTTATACATAACTGTCTGAGGATTGGAGGTCTGGTACCCTTAGAAAGGTGGAAAGAGGGTGAGCAGAAAAAAAATGTAAAAGACTACAGTCCTATTAGTCTAACAGCACTGGCAGAAAAAGTAATGGAGAGAGTCCTGCTGGCAGGCTTGGCTGCTGTCTTAGAAGACAACAATCTCCAGAATTAGCAGTGAACATGGGCTTAGGTCCAGCAGGTGTTGTGGGTCAAAGCTGGTCCAGTTTTATCACTGGATTGTAAGAGAACTTTGCAGAGGGACTCTGGCTTAAGTAATCCATAAGGACTTCACCAAGGTCTTTTAAGCTGGATTTGCACAGGCATCTAATAGGCACACTGGATAATTAAAGCAGGATGAAGAATAACACAGTGAACAGCTATGTGGTTGAATGGCTAGGATGAAGAATAATACAGTGAACAGCTATGTGGTTGAATGGTATGGATACAGAGAGTTGTGGTTAGAGGAACTATGTCAGGAATAAGGAAAGTGACTACAGGAGTACTGCAGGTATAGGTCCTTGGTCCATCTGTGTCTAGTCTTTAGTATGCTTGTCTTAGAAATGCCTGAGGAACAAGAGACCATCCTAAAAATCTTTAGTCATGAAACATAGATGTACAGCATTAGAGGATGTGGAGACGAGTCTAAAGAAATATTTGGAAAGGCTGGTCAAGTGAGCAGAAAGGAGGCAATCACGGTGTAGAGCAGACAATGCAAAGGACTGCTGTATCAACAATTAGCAAAACTGACAGTATTATAAGACAATAAAAGACACATGAAATTTATAAATATTAACTATTTTTATTTTTTAACAAAACAACCCCCTGGTACCTCAGCAATGTAAGTTCATAGGTAAGTACTAGGCTAGCTGCCTTGGTGCGCCATTTTATGGCTAGCCAGTTTTCCGTTTTGCACTTGAAATAACCTATCCCATTTGGCTACAGAGTGGCCTTACCCAACCTGTGGTCCATAATATATATTACCCCTAATAAGAATAACTGGGACCATACAATAGAAAGTTTGAGGGGACCCTTGTATGGGATAAAGTATTTAAGAGCTGTCTGTGTCTATTAGTAATATGGGGAGCACTCCTGGGGTAAATCTTTTGTTTCCCATCCATAGATCTCAGTTGTCCTTGGAACTGGGCAGCATTGAACTTTGTTTTATATGGATGGGGAGTCTGTTTCACTATTCTCTGCAAAATATAGCTGTCTCTCAAAAACATTCTGTTGATATTGCAGAAGAGGTTTAGATTCCTAGACTGTGTATTTCTGATGCCATTTAACTTGCTGATGTTAAATAATTCCATCAGTAATAGGTTGGAGGATGTCTTGTATGACAGACACAGGTCACCTCTTAGCAGTCTGTAGCATACTGAATATAGAGACAGGGCTTTTAGTCAGTTCATATAGGGCATATTATTTAGGCCTTGTGTCCTTATGGTAAGATATCTCTGTGGGCATTCTAATTGTTTCACATATCTGGACAGATACATGCCAAAGGGGGCATTATATTCAATTACGGTAGCATTTTCACCTCACAGTAAGACATTGTCCTGTTCGATTCTCAGCTAGAGCGTCTTCTGTGTGGAGACATGCGTGAATGGGCGTACCTTCTTTGAAGATTGTGCGTCAGGGCCGGCAACTTGGCACGTAAAAATCTACTGCCAATCATTAGCAGACCGGAGTTCCACTGTGGCGACCCCTAACCGGGAAAAGCCGAAAGACACAAAAACATTGGCCTAATGATGGTTGGGTAAAGGGAGCAATGACATCCTTAGATCTAGACATAGTTCTTTTGTTTATAAGCTCTGCAATGTAGAAGGGCTTTCTTATAGGATTAGGGAAATGTTGGTCAAAAATTAGGTTATTGTCCACATAAGCTCCCAAAATCCTGCACAAGTGGGTCAGTCTTAAAGGTGGATTGTCAATGTGATAATTCCCTGGGGTAGATGATACAGTAATGCATTTTTGGCATTTAGTTTCAGACCATTATTTATAACCAGGTATTTATATGAGACAAAACGTCCTATAGGATGGCCAAGTCATTTGAGGATTCAGTGTTTCAAATATATCTTCTAGGGGATGAAAATTTTCAGAGACAAACAAAAATAATTTAAATTGCAACATTAGCTATTACCTCACCAATCATAAATGTGAGAAACTGCATTAATGTAAGATGTACCCACATAACTTATTCTGTTAAAATAAAATTCTAAAAAAGTCAGTTAAATAATGACATCCTAAATTCATATTTAGTTCTTCTGGATGTCAAGTATTGTAATTAAACATTCACTTTATCAATAATTTGTTTAATGCTAATTTATTTCCACTCTCTGTCCAAATGAGATACATCTGACCTACACAAACTCTAATGATATTCTAATAAATGTAAGTTAAAGAACTAGACAAATTCTATTCCTAATATGCCACATGTGGGCTTGACTTCTATATTTTTTCCATGTATGATATTTCATCAGTATGCAATTTTGTATTATCAGAACTGCAAAAATAAATAAATAAATAAGTAAATAAACAAATAACCAGCAAATTGACTTATGCATGTGAAATTTGATTTCATTGTATTTCTTGTTAATGAACTGAGCTTCATAACCATGAATCATCCTACCAGTATTACACTGCTGCAAACAAAGTCAGGCACCCTTTTATAAAATAATTCAACTCTGCAGATACAGATTTTGTAAGAAAGAAGCTCATATAAGTTAAGTGAATTTCTTTCAAATGGTTTTCTGGTCAACAATCAACTTCTTCCTCATCTCTCAAAATATGCCAGCTATTTTTGAGTAATTTGCCTTGGCCTAGTTGCAAATTCTGCATACATCTTCATAAAGTAAACTAGGTCGGCATTCTTCAAATTAACATGATCTAATTGAGTTGAAACACTCACTTTTAGTTACTTCCCAAGATTCCTATCATGCTACAGATTTCTTGTAACCTATTTTGACTCTCTCTCCATTATTTCTTCATGTACCACAGTCTAATCCATGCCAACTGTAACAATTATCCTTGCTCTAAGGAAATATCCATTATAAGAGTTATTATTTAATGGGTGGGGTGGACACTATTCATGACTAAACACAGGTCTACTGAAGTAGGATTTCTAAATAAATTACTGGTCACTCAATTTCCCTCTGTTTCTTTTAAAGTAACATCCATATTATTCACATTTTCTGAGATGTATCACATGCCAGTGTTATACCCCATACTTTGTGACTGAATTCATAAAATCAGATCTGTGTCCTCCTTTAACAATAAAAGCAAATTCTATATATTTCTAATGCTTACCATCATATTTATTATGTAAATTCACTATTATCAATGTACAGTTATTCAAATGATGATACTGATGTTTATACATGAGGGGACAACTGCTACCCCTATCACTGTTACTCTATTTTGAAGGTAAATATTCTCATTAAACCTAAAAATATATGTGCAGAATATGTATAAAACAAAAATTTGTGTTTGTATCTGATTTAAGTTCTGTGGTGATCATCTCCACTGAAAAGGGGGTTTTTCCCCAGCTGGACGTTCCTGGTCAACAAATGTAAAAAGAATAAAATAATAAAAGTAAAATAAAAATGCAATAAATATTGAATGAAATAGGATTCAACTTTAGTTATAGCTCATGGTTATCCTTCACAAAGGAATGATTTCTCATAACAATTTTTTTAAGAACAAGGTCAAGCAACAATCCCACATTATGTTGAAAAGAATCTGTACTAGATACTATGGGCGTGCCTGGAGAACAAGACTAGCCTTTGTGTGCTTTTGAAATGGTACAAAATATCTAATAGACATGCAAAAGGCAATGTCTTCATATTCTCATGTTTTGGAAAGTCTGACTCAATCCCATTAGCTAAAAATATCAATAAGTGCTGATTGATTTTAATCAGTGAGCTACTTTTCACTAATTTATATTCTGCCATATTATTCAGAATAATACAACACATCTTTGTTACATTTTATAATTTTGTAATGAAATAGCTTTTATTTGTTCAGAAAATCAACTAATAATTCATTAAGTAGCAGTTCAGGAATTCTACACATATATAAGCTCAACAATGAAATATGAGAAGTGTCCTTGTACAAATGTTAAACTTTAGCTCCCTTAAATTGCTGAATTTGAGAAAAAAATCATAATTTAAATTGTCTACTTAAATTTAATAATGGCAAATAAAATAAATATTCTCTAATACTTGAAAATGAGCTGTTATGAATTTTAAAATGCTGGTCAGTAAAGCAAATGTTTTAATATCCAAGGTGAAATCAGACAAATTGTGTACCTCTGAAAAACTAACAGAAAATCCAGTAATGCCCATACAAGAATTTCACTGTAATCTGTTGCCTCCACAATTTTGCAGCCCTTATACAGTCCAAGAAAACACATTCACTAGTCTCTTCTTTACCACAATATATAAAAAAATCTTTCACTGATTTTTTTAACATGGCATATTTCCATTTACTAATAATTTATTAATCACTTTGTTTGTTTGTTTGTGTCTTTCGGCTTTTCCTGGTTAGGGGTCGCCACAGCGGAACTCCGGTCCACTAAGAATTGGCAGTAGAGTTTTACATGCTGGCTTGCCGGGCCTAACGCACAACCTTCAACGAAGGAACGCCCGTTCACGCATGTTGCCAAACAGAAGATGCTCTAACTGAGAATCAAACGGGCAACGTCTAACTGTGAGGCGACAACGGTACCGCAGCACCACCACCGCAGTATAATAATTTATTAATCACTAATCTCCATAAAAATCTTGACATTCTATTTGCTTACTATATCATGCTTTTTGTATGTTTATAGCTTTAACTTTTTGATTTGTTAGCTCACCCCAAAGATTAACATAGTAATATTGTATAATAATATTTTTATACCACACTTTACTCTCATTTTCTATTTCATCAGTTTTTATTTCCCCAAAAAATACTTTTTTCTTGACAACATCTCATTTCTTAATTTAAACATTCTTTTCCTCTTTCAATTTTTTTAACATATCCCAATGTCAGTCATATTTGTACTTTAGTAAATTTACTACTTATCTTCTCATTTTTAAGATTATCCAAAACAAAACTTTATACAAATTCAAAGAAGCAGCATAAACAATCAGGTTTATTAATTCCAAGCATTCATCTTACTGATAGCTTCTGTTTTCACTGGATTCTCAAACCCCATATAAAATAAAAAAATACTTGTAGTATTTCTATTTCATAGATTATAAGTAACATATAGACATTAGCGAAATATGCAATATTTCCCCAATATAACTAAATTAATCAAATAAACCTTTTTATTAAATGATACTTTGTATGCTTTACAAAAACAACAAAGCTCCTTTATTTCATTATTTTCCTATTCCACTGTTCCTCACAATTGTATCCCAAATCTTATTTCTAACACAGAGAGTTATTTCATAAAAAGATACTCCTCTTATCTTTACTATATCACCCAGTCCTTTGCATTTTTCTTTATTTAAAGTCATGCCTATTATGTTTAAACATTAATGTACATAACATAACTTCTTTCATTCAGACTTTGTTTCTTGTAATCAATATAATATCGTATGTTCATAGATTAGTACTAGGCTAACTACCTTTGTGGACTATTTTAAGCCTAACCAGTTACCCCATGTAAGAATCAAACGCTGCACCTTTGGTTTATAAGGCAAATGTCTTAACCATTATGCCATCCTCCCACCCCCATCTGAATAAGTAAACATAATTGGAATTTGTGTCCATTCATTAGTAGTAGCATCTTTCATATGCAAATCTACATCTCTAACTAATACATTCATAACTAATGCAAATAAAATACTACTCATCCCTGATGTATGGCATTCTTTGTATATGTTTCTTTGCTTAAGTATCCATTTACTAAAATTCCTAGTTTATCTTTATTATATGCAGAACATATATTCTTAATTTAATCACAAATGTTATAACCTTCCATAATTGTCCACAAAAGTTCATTTTGTACTGTATCAAATGCTTTATTTAAATCTCCTATCATGATCTTGGTTTCATCAGCCCTGTTTATAATACAATCCATAATTTCCCTTAATATTAATAACAATCCCTAACATCTCTTTCTCTTTAAACTATGTATATTTTAAATGTATATATATATATATATATATATATATATATATATATATATATATATATATATATATATATATATATATATACACTCTCCTTTTTCCATATAAATTTTCAATCCATAAAATTCTTATAAAACTGGTACCCTAATACATCTGGTCCTGAAACTGAATGTAAATTAACTTTTACAACAAATTCTTCTGATTCATATAAAGACATCTTGTTTTACATTTTTTTTTATTCTGTTAATTTTTTAACATGCCATTATTTTCTTGTACTTTCTGTCTTGAAACATTTCTTTTACATAATTTATTATGATATTCATAGTTTGTTCCTGAGATATTCTTACCTCTCCACTAGTCAGATAAGCTGATATTTCTTCTCTTTTATCCTTTCTTAAATAATAATTCTTTAGTTTTCTCCTGATTCTTTTCCTAGGTTTTCCATTCTATCACATAATATTCGTCATTGTTCCTTTCCAAATCCTTTAAAGCATCTATAGAGATGATTTTATCATTTTCTACTTTTCTTACATTTCACTGCCTTTCAGAAAACATTTTTATATTTTTATTTAAAAACTATCCACTTCTTGGACCAGGTTTTATAAACACTCTAGTGAAAATATGATCTTTTCATAACTGCATATTTATTTTCTTTCTATTTTTATCCTACAATTTTTCTTTTATTCTTTTTATTCCATTTCTCAATCTAATATAATCCTTATTTTCCTGTATCTCTAGCCATATGGCTGAATGATCCAAAAAGCCTGCTATAGGTGCCTCTCCCTCTGCTATACTTAAACCTTGTGATACAATAACATAACCTGTTTCAGTGGTATATACACCTGGACTATATGTCCACAAATTATTATTCCAAATCTTTAAATTTTCACATTTTATAACTCAAAAATGTTCATAACATCATTTCGTCTCTTCTTCTTTTTTCTCTCAAATCACAATGAAAAATCACCCATTAATATTACATTCATATTAATTACTATGTAATCCAGACTTTTATGAAATAAAATGTCCCTTTCTGTACTTGTAGCATAGGCATGCAATGCTATAATTCTATATACCTGATTATGTCATCTGAGATCTACAATAGTTAATCTTCCCATCATTACTAATGTGATATTTAATATTTTCAGTGACTTCCTACAAAGTACAACTATGCCAGAATATAGTTCATTTCCTAGGTTCCATATTGTATCTCATCCCCAAGTTTCTTTGTAATCCTTCTTCTTGTGTCAAAAATCTTACAACTTGCAATATTATTATGTCAACATCACACTTACTACACCAATTTAGGATGCCTATTTGTCTACTTATATTTTAATACTATTTACATTTACTGAAATAACTCTAAAATTGTCATTATGTGTATGCTGCATCTTACCAGAAATTATGCAAATTTTAAGTATTTATCTCATTTGTATTGTATATTTCCTTTATTTTTCTCTGTTATACTTATCCTTTTATACTTTCATATTCTGACTCTAACTGTTTTGCCAATATAATTCTTTTTACTGTTCAATATTTTCCAGTTTATATCTTCATCGTTTATTTTATAACTTTCTTCTGTACTATCTTCTGTTTCATTTTTCTCTTTACCCTTATCTTTATTTTTATCCTGATCTTGCTTCCTTATTTCCCCTTTATCTTTTCTTGGGACCATTTCGTCTGTCCATATACTGTCCTTGTGTTTTCTTCTTCATCCTTTTATAATCCATGCATAAATGTCCATTTGTTTTACATTTATAACATTCCAGTTCACATATTTTTGTATCATGACCTCTTTCGTCACAAATGTAACATTTCCACTTATCACAGTTATGTATCAAATGATCATTTTTCCACAGAAATAAGAGCATTTTAAGTTTCCCCAGTACTTTACAACTTTCGTGTTACCTTCTAATTTTATTATACTAAGGATATGAACATTTCTTTCTTTCACCATTTTCAGTACAATATGGCAGTCCCATCCACCAGTCCATAATCCTCTGTTATCATGCACTACAGTAAAGTTCATAACTTTCTCTATACTTGACTTCCTCTCAAATCAATGATTTCAAATGTTTGGATGTCATTATAGAGGGTAATTTTCTCCTCACCAAAGACACTGACATAGGTACAACCAAAGATAACTAATGTAATGACATTAACTGGGTCACTTAATTCTACATATTTATTTGTACCTATTGCCATTCAAAGTGCCTTTCAGATGAGCTACCAACCCTGGAGTTCTATGCTATAATTGTGAATGCTAGGATTTTGAATTCCACATTTTGCCTCTGTCTAAAATCTAAAAATTCTAGTATAATTTCAAATTATGATTTTTGTGAGAGGGAGAAAATCCTCTTGTAGACATCTTGATCTCTTACTATGAAAGAATGACTGAGACAAAGATAGAGGAGGTCACTGCTAATTGCCAAGAGGCCATGTTTTATGAGTCTGCAAGTTTTTTTTAGTAGTCATCAAACTAATTTTGCCAAAGATCTATCAACATTAGAAGAACAACTTATAAAAAAGAAAACCCAGAAGTTTCAAATGGGCATTTTAGATTATGAAAAAGGAAAACCCTTTGTTACCCAAAAAATGTTCATTTTTCTGATTCAGGTTTCAAAACAAATAATAGAAAAAAGAGACCAAGATCAATACTCAGAAAAATAATACAGACATATAGTGGCACTTCTGAGGAGGATTCATCCTCTGCCACTGATCTAGATCCCCTTTCTACCCAAGAATCTCCAGTAGCAAAAAGGAAACCTCATGTAGACCCTTTAGGCATAAGAAACATGGGGGGGGGGCAGAAAACATAGAAAAAACAGCTACACAGAACATTCAACAATTACTAGAGAAGATTGTATCACAGTAAACAATGTACATAATTTCTCTTCATACCAACTGTCTAATGTACAAAATAAAGTATTGAACAAGGGTCTAAACTTTGTACCGACTTTTGTTGTGCCCAAACATGTTTTGGTTAATGAATCGAATTATTTCTGCAGATTACGTAACCTGAAAATATTTTTTTCAGATACAACAAATACTCAAAGAGCTACTGGTTTTCAATTTGGTAAATCTAATTTTCAGCCCCCCATGGACAAACATGTGGCCATTTTCAAGGAATGTGTTCTCAAAGACTTGCATTTATCTCATGAATATCAGATGATTAGACACAACTTAACTAAAGCAGAACAACAAGCCCTACATGATCTTAGTTCTAATCATGACATAGTCATATTACCAGCTGATAAGGGAGGTGGCATTGTGGTAATGGATTGGGACATGTACCAGGCTGAGGCAGAAAAGCAACTGTCCAATCCCCGTTTTTACATACATATGGTTGTTGATCCAACTCCTAATTTCAAAAAAGAAATAGATTCTTTTCTAGACCTAGCCACAGAAGAAGGCATTATCAACCAGAAGACCTGTAGACAATTGAAGGTAACAGATCCCATTTCCCAATATTTATATCTACTTCCCAAGATACATAAAAATTCCACCTGTCCTTCGGGATGACTTATTGTGTCTGGGAGGGTATCTTTGACTGAACCTTTATCTGCCTTTCTCACTGAATATTTGCAACCTCTACTATCTATGGTTAGGTCTAGGTTAAAAGATACCACCCAATTCCTTAATATCATTCAGGATGCACAACTGGCACCAGATTGGTATTTATGTACACTTGATGTCACCTCCCTTTATACAAGCATATCACATTGGGCTGGATTACAGGCCATTCAATATTGGCTGGAAAAATCACAGTTATACACCCCTGGTTTCAATACACACCTTTTATCGTTAACTGGACATGTACTAACTAAAAAGGTTTTCCAGTTCCAGGGTAAAGCATACTGGCAGGTCCGTGGCACAGCAATGGGAGCATCCTTTGCTCCTATTTATGCTGATTTGTTTATGGGCTTTTTGGAGGAACAGTTTATATATGATGATAGTCATAATCTTTTTCTCGATCAGCTGGATATTTGGAGATGTTATTTGGATGATTGTTGGATGGTGTGGCGGGGTGATCAATCATATGTGCATGAATTTATACAATATCTTAATGAGAACAAATGGGGTATTCAGTTTACATTACACATTGAGTACCAGCAAATTATATTTTTGGATGTTACCATCACCAGACGGGATGATCACACTTTAGAGACTCGGGTACATAGGACATTTCCAGAATATAATACCCTACTACATGCCTCTAGTCATCACCCTCGCCACATCATCAACAACATTCCAAAGTCACAATATTTACGTACCAAATGTATATGTTCCTCTGAACAAAGCCTTCAAGCATGCCAACAGGATCTAACCAACAGATTGCTTACCAGAGGATACCGTAAGGATTGTATTTCTTGGACCATAACTCAGGTGGATCAAATAGATAGATCTCAACTTTTAGAATATAAGGATAGAACTGGTCATGACAGTACACAGAAATCACAACCCATTAGGCTAGTGACCACCATTGGGGCCAATAACTATAGGTTTAAAAACATTATCAACAACCATTGGGACATTTTGTTGGCCCATGACCAATTGAATGGAATACTTGACCCTTGATGTTCATTTTCATATCGAAGAGGTAGAACAATAAATTCACATTTAACTCACTATAAACCCTATAACCCACCCATCACTTTACAAAAAACTTTATTTGGTGATACGTTAACAGGTTGTGTTCCTTGTGGTCATTGTAGTGCTTGTTCACACATATTTCAAGTCAAGGAATTCACTAGTTGTAACACATCTAAACTTTACCAACTAAGATGTTTTGGCAATTGCAGTAGCGATTGGATCATCTATCTAGCCACCTGTATCTGTTCTTCATTTTATGTTGGACAAACATCCAGACCTTTTAGACATCGTATCAGTGAACATCTAAGTGAAATTAGAAATAAAAGAATCTCAAACGCTCTCTACAAACACACTTTAGTACATAAAACTGCTAAATTTACGTTTACCATCATTGATAAAATACAAATGAATAGGACATCCAAAGCTGGTTGGCATACTGTATTAAATAATAAGGAATCCTCTTGGATAATCAGGCTAGGTGCTCTATTTAGACCAGGCCTGAATGAGTTAAGC
>NC_056739.1:909088492-909165992 GCF_019279795.1 Protopterus annectens | reverse complement strand
ACAAGATAGCAACTGAAAAGGTACCAGGAAAAAAACTTGCCAGACTTACTTAAGAGTACACAAAACTGAAGTGTTAGTTAACAAAGGAACAAAAAGGGCTAGGATGTTGAAATTAATGAAAAAAAAATATTCCACTATAAAATGTGAAATATCTATGAAATTACTATACAGGTAGAAGTTATAAGAATAATAGACCATGTTACAATGTTAATGTAATAAAAAAATACGCCTGTAGCTTATTGCTGGTCAGAGATTAGCTCACCACCTGGAAGTCTATCAAGAACTGCAGAGGTATAGAAAACATTGAATTAGTTTTCTTTTTCTTTTGTCGAAAAACAGAAATAGTAGTATGAATAGTTTAATTTAATATTAGTAGTTATTGTCCAGCCACGGTGGTGCAGCAGTAGCGTTGTTGCCTCGCAGCAAGAGGTTCTCCCGTTCGATTCTCAGATGGAGTGCATTCTTTGTGGAGTCTGCATGTCCTCCCCGTGGTCGAGCGGTGTTCGAAAGACATGCATAGAATGGGCATGCCTTCGTTGAAGGTTGGGCGTCGAGCTGGCACCTCGGCACCATAAAAATCTACTGCCCATCATTAGTGGACTGGAGTTCCGTTGTGGCAACCCCTAACAGGGAAAAGCCAAAACATGAACGTAAAAGTAGTTACTGTTTATTTGCTTAATTAAAATTCATTATAATTTGGATTTTCTGCAAAATATATTTTCTCTAGAACATCTGTATGAGGGCTGATGCCCCCTTAGACGTTGCTTTCTGAGGTCTTCTAAACTGGGAAACCACTTGCTTCATGTGAGCTTTCCTCCAAAATTCTTTACTTAAAGCACAATTCATAATATCTGCAATACCTGCTAGAAGGTATAGGATACAAAAAATATGAAATATTTAAGCTCTTCATTTGACAGTGGGCATACACTTATGTTAACATCAAAGGTCTGTGTGCAGATGCTGATTTTATATTGCAGATATAAGAAACAAAAATTATACCATATATATAAAAATGAGTAATGTTATAGTCAGACAGATTGTTATATCTCTGAAAGTGTGCAAGATTTCAGTTGGAGAATTATTCACTTTTTCAAGAGCTTTGCAATGTTATATGACATGAGGGGAGAGCATACTTCTGTCTTTTGATATTGCAAAATCTGCAAATTATGCATTTAATAGTTTCAAAATGTTTCAAAACAGTATTCATCTACAAATCCATTTGTGTAAGATGGCAAGCATCAGTAACAATGTTGCATATCTTAATGTTTTGTATAAGATGGCACACTTCGTTCACCTGTGGGCCACATGACTTTTATTAAATGAATTCAGTTATGAAAAAATATAGCTAATAGTCACAATTGGCTTTACCATAAAAGTATTTGTATCTCAGAATGTCTAAGCATACCCCACCAGGTTTTAATGTTTTTACTGACACCTAGAGCTTGCATACACCACCCCTAATGTGACAGTATCACATCATTCCATTTATGCATTATTATGCACTATTAATGTGCATATGAAAATTACCTAACATCGTTCATAACATTTGCAAACAGTGCTTAATAACTCCATGTCTGCATATCCCATGCTGGCCATTTCACTATGAATGCTTAGCAAATTATGTCAGTATGCAGATGCCTTGCTGCTGCCTTGGTTTGTGGTATGCATCAGTGGCAGCAGTAGTATAGCAAGGGTGGGGTGAAGGGGGTATGTGTGCCCCAGGTGCAATCTGTTATAGGGCATAATCTGAGTGCCCCTGCCTGCATTCTTTCTGTACCAGTATTTCAGAAATACCGGCAACTTGTTTGTGCTGTTGCTGGTAGGGAGGGGGTGCACCTGAGATGGGGTGTGTGCTTCAGACTACCATGAGCAGTCCATTGGAGCATTTCCCCCCCTTTTTTTTCCCTCTTCCAATGATGAGCTGGAGGGTGTGGCTGTGTGCTTCAGACTGTTTTTTTTTGCTCTTGACTATGAGCAAAGAAGGTGGGGTGATAGTTCAGGGACTGGCACAGGGCACTGGGTGAGCCGGATACGCCTCTGAGTGCAAGGATTGCAAAATTAGAATTTGAAAACACTGACAAGTGTACTCATTTCAGGAGTACATTAATAAACATGAGAATACTCTTACAGGTTACACAGAAACTTTGCTTTCCTGATCAGTATATTCTTGCAGGAAGCACTGATTTAAAAAATAGGTAGGAGCAAAAGAACCTCCTCTCCCCCTTTACAAATGATTTTAAAGAAACCACTTAGTTGATAATTACTCACTGAGACTATGTTTAAACTACTGTAACATATTAAGCATATACTGGCTTCACAGTGTGCGTTTCTAACAAGCATGCACTTGTTTTTAAAAAAGAGCTGTGCATGCAGGTAAACAAAACAAAGGCCACTATTGGAAGACCTAGTTTCCAGAACTGAATAAAATGGAAGTTGTACAAAAATATGAAGCAGCAGAATGCATGAACCCTTAGCAAATGTCTCAATGATTCCCTTTGGCATAAATGCTGAAGCAACAATTAGGTCTGCTTATAATCAGAAGGCAGAGTGCGAGTTAATCTGTAACAAACGAAAAGCTACAACTTTCATATTGCAAAATTAGTGCCATTGATTTGAATTGCATGGATTCCCAAATTCAGTGCAAGTTCCAACACACACACACACACACACACACACACACACACACACACACACACACACACACACACACACAAAATGCATAGTCAGGCAAATGATAATAACTAGCTTGAAAGAGAGGGCAGAAAAATTAAATATGCCTTTTCATTTGTTGATTTATTTGATTCTACATTTGTTGACCTTCTAGGATCACAGTCTAAATTCAGGAGAGATCCAAAGTATAGTATTTGACAGACTAGGGTTACTTTGAGCAGAACACCACTCAAATTCCCCAGAAATTTTAAAAAACTGTCATGGAATCTTATACAACTACATGAGCTACCAGCAACTTAAGCAGATGGGGCCTCAGTTTAATGCTGCTTCTTCTGAAAGATGCACCCCCAAATGAAGTACTTTCTCAGTTATACTGTACTGTTGTATCAGCAGATATGGGGAAAGAACTCAAAGCTCCAAACTTTTTCAAAGGTGCATCCAGCTGCCAGCATTACCTCAAGAAATTCTCACAAAAAAAGTACGCTGACTTGCAGGCAAATCATTTATTAATTGCTGTTTTATTTATTTACTTGTTTTGCCAGGTTTGTCCAGCTAGATCTGGTCAAAAAAAAAAAAAAAAAAACTTTTTTTAGCAGATACCCAAAGAGAAAAACTGCAACATATTACAAACATTTTTAAACAAACATTCGGTAATATACATGAACAAAAATTAAGTAATATATATTTTAGCAATTACATGTACATTTGCTAATTAGATTACATTCATATGAAATAAAGGCAACTGTTTTAGTAGAAAAGATATTTATAAATTAGTAGATGTTGAACACTGAACATTTGAATAGGTGTATTTGTGGGGTTGTCAAATAGATCATGCGATTAGCACTTAGAAATTCAAAGAAACAGAAGTGATCGAAGGAACTAGCTGGGGAAGAAAATGTTAATATTTTAGTTAATAGGTGGGGTACAGAGCAAGTTCAGAGACAATTTTTATGTGGGTATCATAAAGTTTATATTAGGACTACAAAGGTGAGAAGTGAGCAGTGTCACAAAACTATATATATGGCTGGGACATGCTAGTAAAACTATTCAGGTATTGGTGAAGACTGGTTGTGGGGCACAGGATTCTAAATGAAGGGAAATGGTTTGATGATATGGCAAGCTAAAGATTATAGTGGCACTTATCCTGAAGGGGCACAGGAGCAGATTTACTTATTTTGATAGGTGAACCTTTAGTTATACTTTGAATGTGTTTGCATTCTGATAATCAAATCAACTGAACACACTGATATATGCAAAGGAGTAGATGAACAAGCCCAGTGTTCCAGATGTACAACTGACAAAATTCGCCACTGTGAAGGAATAGAAGACTAGTCTACCCACCTCAAAGGGATGGATAACCACCCCATTACAGCAACCTATTTCCATGTAAATAAATAAAGGTGCTGATGCCACTTAGCTGTAATACTAATGGCACTTATGCCTGACTAAAGGATTTTGGTCAGTCTGCTGCTTTGCCAAAATGACTTAAACAGACCACTGACCTTCTCCAGAGACATTCCCAAAGTATCCACTGCTAAGACTTAGCTGAGTTACAGAAGCCTTTCTCTGAATACATGAACATAATTTACCAGACTTCAGGTTGTGGTTAAGTGAGTATGAAGTATATTTGACCCATGTGCATACCAATGGTATTTCAGGATATTTTTTGAAGCATTTTTCTTAAACACACTGAATAAACAGTAAACTCAAATATGTAAAATGATTATATTTTAGGGTGATGGTTTGAAGTGGTATTAATGAATGGTAATACTCTTATTAATAAAATGTCCACAGAGCCAGAAATAAACTTTACTCAGTAATTTATTCCATTGATGTATACATTCAGAAGTTTTCAAGAAAAATTACAGGTCCTTCTCTATGTGAAAAATACTGTCAAATAATCATGGATGGGCACTTCCTATAGATCCAAAATGTTCTGACCTCACAAAGTTGCAGATTTAATAGAATGCAAAATAAAAATACACCAATCATAAACGTAATCGGTCAAAGATAACTCATAAGGAAATGACAAAGGCTAACTCAGCTTAATTACACTCATCTTCCTTATTTAAACTTTCAGATTAAAAGGATTATTGAGCCAAAACTGTAGCACCCAATTTCAACTGACACTCAGTGATGGATTATAATGGGAGTGATTTAGTCAACCTCCTAGAGCCTACACCTCGAAGAGTGCCTATGGCCACTGTAGGAGTAGACAATATAGCTGCGGCTGTTTGAATAGGAGCACCATGTGCCCTTTATTTTTAAGCAAAAAAATGCATTCCTTACTTAAAAATATATAAATAGACAGCAGTATGCCCATTCCAAGTAGTTGGGAGAGGTGAAACTAACCCAACAATAGTAAACTTTCTGCTCCTTGATTTCCTGTGAGCTACCTGAGTCAAGGTACAGCATGGAGAAGAAATCTCATAGATATTAAATGGTAAAGGGATAGTTTCACAGTGGAATACTTTACCATGCGTACTATATGTGTGAAACAAAGTTGAAATACATTTACTGTGGCCATTTTTATCACAATCAGACGTCTGAGGTGTATACAGTTAAAGTGGCTATAACTGCTGACTGGGCATGGATAGCTGTCTGTGAATGAAAGTACCCTATACTCTTGCTGCTTGTTCATTTTAAACAGAAATTAATCTGGCTTTGCAGGACTAGTGTGCACTTTCATGAAATAAGATGGAATACTTTACTGCAAGTACTTTACATTTCTGTGAAACACATATGAACTACATTGCTACGATCAATATTGTTCTCATAATTAGAAATCTGAGGTGTCCTTCATTAACCTTCATTAACAAAGTGGCTATAGCCACTTCAATTATATGCTTAGCAAGCTTGTCAGACCTCACTTCCATTCTCTAAAGTTAAAGAAAATATTCCGGAAGAGTGTATTCTATTTGAATGCTAATTATTTTGTGATACTAATTAATCCATTCCTATGCCTGTCTGCCACTAGGATGGTATAAAGGACATAGTGTATCTAGTTTTCTGAAAGGCATTTGACAGTGTTCTTGTCAGGTAGGTGTTGGAGAAATTAAATGTAGCATAATTACTTTCTCTATGCACTTCATGAGAAATATACTGTGAAATCATTTTTTGAAGTCTGATATACTACATCACTTTAACCACATTAGTGAAAACTTTCTATAGGAAACAAGTACAAAAGTACAGCTAAAGCTGTACAGCAAGCAAAGGATCAGGAAACAGTGACTCTGATGCAGACAAGGTTGTGGACTGATGGGCAAATGAGTTCCCATATGAAGGACCAGCAGACGATGCAGGATGAATCTGAAGAAGATATGTCACAGGAAGATGTTCTACAATTTTCTGTAATATGCTCGCAGGAAACAGAGCAAAGAATGTTCTCTCAGTTTTGAAGAAAATGATCTAAGGAAAGAGCTGTATGATTTAATAGAGATTGATAGATATATTAATATAGATAAAAGAAGTAGATTACAGAAAGTAAATAAGGCCCGAAATGTTAGAGGTCGGATAAAACAGATGAGCACAGTAATCAAGACTATTAAAGAAAAGCCATATGATATACGTAAATAGAGTATATTACTGTGCAGCGAAATTAATAACAGATAAAGTCTTACCACAAAAATATAGAGCAATAAGGGAAAGAAAGGAAAGAAATCAAATGCCAACATGAAAGCACTGAACAGAATAAACTATAAAGCAATTAAGACAAGAAGTATCACTGGTAGAAGAAAATAGAAGAGGAAACAGATCAACAAAATACCTAGAAAGATAAACATGGCAAAAGCAATGAACAGTTTTCAAAACAGAACAGGCTCTGTCATACACTACTGCAAATAATAAACTAAATATATCCGCACAGGCAGAAAAACTTAGAAGAGATGCAGATAAATATAATGGAAAAGTACAAAAATAAGCAATTCATTAATGACCCAAAAACGTTTTATAGAGAACTGTGAACCAAAGCAAAAGAATAGAAACGCCACCAAAAAACTAAGAAATAAAAACGTTTTATTAAGAACTGTGAACCAAAGCAAAAGAATAGAAACACCACCAAAAAACTAAGAAATAGACACATTTTGGAGAAATATTTATGAAGACCCTGTGGAACATAACAACAATGCTGAATGGATGAGGAGCTCAAATGCTGAGGATATGAAATGGGATGAAGTATTGATCAATGAAACTGAAACAAAATAAAGAAAAGCTCCCAAATGGAAAACCCCAGACATGAATGCAGTACCTAACTTCTGACTAAAAGTATTTACATCTTTACATAAAGATTTAGCCATGATTAAAAAACATTTATATGCACATCTCAAACAGCCGTCAACAGGAAATATGATACTCCTCCCAAACAGGGAATTTGAAAGCCATTCTAAAAAACTTCAAACAAAAAACGATGTGCAAACTATATGCCAGCAGAGCTTAGAGTCATTTAGAAAAAAAAAACTCAATCATGGCAATATAACAATAGGGTAACAAAACAAAGTCATGTGGAATAAAGGATCGTTTTAATGGAAAATTGTAAAAAAAAAAAGGGGGGGGATAAAGTTCTAATGGAAAATTGTAAAAAAAAGGATAATTCTTTGGGGGAAGAATTTGTAAAAAAGGGGAAGAATCTAAGTATGGCATGGATGGATTACAAAAAAGCATTTCACAGCATCCCACATTCATAGATAAAGGAGTGCATACAGATGTATAAGATACACCCTACATTGATTAATTATATTACAATGACCATGAAACAGTTGCAAACCAGTGTGCAGTTAAGTCACAACAAAGGGCAAATTATTAATCCGGGGTTAACAATTCAAAGGGGGATTTTCCAGGGTAATTCTTTGTCACTGCTGTTGTTTTATGTTGCCCTTAACCCATTAAGCTGTGTACTTAAATAAGTCCATGGTTACAGTTTGGATCCCAGAAAACAACCTTGTTTAAGGACTCTTCATCTACTTTTTGTGAATAACTTAAAACTGAAGAGTTCATCAGATGAGGAGTTGAAAGCACAACTTCAAGAGGTTAAAATTTCTCACATGATATACAAATGTCATTTGGTTTTGATAAATATACAAAAGCAATGTTTAAAGCAAGAAAGTTGCAGTACCAAGAAAACATCAAATTGGGATTGAATGGAATATAAAGGAACTTGAGTAGGAGGGTGTATATAAATATTTGGGAATTAATGAATGATCAGCAATAAAACATGAGGAAATGTTAATAAAACTCAGTAAGGAGTACTTCAGAAGAATAAAGCTAATATTGAAAACAGCCTTGACATCTAGGAATAAAGTCCAAGCTATAAATCAATTTGCTTTTCCTGCTCAACTTACAATTTCTGGGGTGATTTGACCCCAAAAGGTTTTGGATCATTTGGTTAGAAAACAAGAAAAATGCTTCATGCTTATCAAGTGCTATATAAAAATCAGTGTATACCAAGATTATATATTCCTCATTCTGTGGGAGGTGTGGGCCTGCTTGAAATTAATTACATGTATAGATGTGCAGTTATGGACCTGCATACATGTCTGCTGACAATATAAATATATAAATAGAGTGAAAGTTTTATAACATGAAGCTAAGAAATCAAAGATGACTTCCCTGCTTTGTTTAGCAGAAGCATATTGGTGTCAAGCAGGAATGAAAATTAAGCTAGAAATAGACAAAAATTAGACAGCAACTGAATGTGCCAAGAAACAAAAGAAAGAACATAAGGAGAATGATCAGATGAGAAGGTAAGAAATATGGAAAAGGGATAAATATTGTGGCAAGTACAGAGATCTCCTGTAACAACCTTATGTTGATCACTTTTGATGCAGGAGTGGCCAAAGAGAGGTGAACTGAAACCAAAAGATGAAAGGTTAATAATGGCGACCCAGGACAGTGGACTACTTACACATTGATTTACAGAGTCCATTGAACATGTGCAGGTTGTATAAAATAGAACTATAAACAGTCACATCTTGTTGCTGGGTGTGATATACTCATAGCAAAAAGCCTGTATACTGAAAGGCACAACATTGTGACAAGACTGTTACACTGGGGATTGTGTTAAACACTACAATATTGAAGTAGTTGAGAAGCATTGGAAACATAAAGCATGTAGAGAATGATGAAGATTATATCATCAAAAACAGATATAGTATTCCAGGAAAAAAAGACAAAAGTAAAATGGATCTGTGAAATTGCTATACCCAGTGATTACACTGTCTTACGTACAGTGAGATACAAAGTCATAAAATACCAAGATTTGGAGGCAGAAATGAGAGCAGTGTGGAAGACAGATATACACACAGTTCCAACAGTAGCAAAACCAATGGGTCTAATAAAAAATAATTGGCAATCTTATTTAGATATGCTACTGATACATCCAACTCCATATGAATTACAAAAGTCATAAATTCTGGGAACATTACAGCACTTTTGGCTGACATCAAAGACTGAAACAACACTACTTTCATGAACTTTAATCATACCCTGGCTTAGGAACAGGGTCAATTCCCATTGTGGTATTAGAAACCTAAAAGACTTGGAGAAATTAAACTGTGTGAAAAACCAGTTATAGAAATGGAGTAATACAAAAAGACATGACCTTGCTTTTGGACATTGGTGACAGAACTGATATTCATTAATCTCACCAGCAAGCCCCCATGAATCTTTGCCTTAAACTTTCCTGGTAGTAAGAGTAGCAGGCCTATAACTTCTTGACTCCTTCCTAAACTCTTTTTTTCTGGGGACACAGATGCCATCCTCAACTTCTATGCCACCACTCCAGTTTCTAAAGAGAAACCTATCAGTTATACCTGTGGAGTGGAAACTGCCCAGCTGAGTAGAAGCAGAGATTGTCAGTTAAAAGAGAACTGTCTGGAGAAAAGTGTGTGTGTGTGTGTGTGTGTGTGTGTGTGTGTGTGTGTGTGTGTGTGTGTGTGTGTGTGTGTGTGTGTAAACAATTAAAACTTTTCAGGATGAAGGCATCATGGAAGATATGCAAATTCCCCATAAGGGCATATAAGTATTGCACCACAATAGTTCTGAATACACAGTATAGACAGATACACAGATAGAGAGGCAGGCAGTTAGGCAAGCAGACAGACAGACCGAGTCAGTGGAAGTCTGTTGAAAGCGACATTTGTCTTCAGCAGAAAGTCTTAGTAGACATGACATCCTCTGTCTGCTGTATATAATGAAGTTGATTCCAGGGCTCTGTATTAGGGAAATACTAGCTAGTTATGTCCAGTTTGTTTAAAACCTTCTTTTTGAATAGTTTTACTGACTACTACTTCCCCATTAATACATTTAAATGCTATATCAAAATAAGCTTGAAAGAAGTAGAGGTTTTCCATTTGTTTAGCATTACAATTACAACATGTCCCTGTTTTATGTTTGTTAGCAGCCAAACAGTCTGTTTTATTATTTATTTAAAAAAAAGTGATATACTTTCTTCTTTTCTTTTAGAGCATGGAAAAAAATGAAAAGGAACAATTCAAATGGAACCCCATACCATCATGTGGCAGGAACAATACCTGATACAAGGATTGTGTAACATAATTATGTTTGTAATTGTCACCAGCATTATTTAAATAAAGGCCATTTATGATACAGTGTGGTTTAATGAATGTACTCCATGTAAGCTATGTCTTCAGCTATAGCAGTACATAAATATTTTTTATATATTAATGGATTGAGCGATTGATTGATTGATTGATTGACATTTGTTTACCTAGAAAGTCCAACTGAGCAAAGGCCCATTTTCAAAGGAGGCCTGGGGAAAAAGCTCCACAGAATACAAAGTACGATAGTAGATCAGTATCTGTCACAATAAAATGTACAATGGTAAAAGAATGTAATCGTCAAATGTATAAAAAATATATAAAGATAAAGATAAATACATTTGAGATAAATAAGCAAAATGAGTATAAACAGAAAAGTAAAATATTGGTAGTATTGGTTTCAGAAGGTAAAGCTTTCCCTCTGCAGTGTAACACAAGAGAGGATATTTTGAGTTAAATTAGTTAGATAGTAGTATGGTGAAGTAGTAGAGAGTTGTAGGCCAGCACAGGCCAATACAGGAATCAGACATATTAGTTTGAGACAAATTAAATAAGGCAGTCAGCATGAAGAATATGAGGAAGTGTGTGGAAAAAAAGAGAAATTCAGGTATTAGCCTATTGTGGCATAGGAACAGAGCCAAGAGTTGGGGGTGAATTATTTAAGTAAAGGCTTAAATGAATAACTGTTAGATAGTGACCTGATAGGGATCAGGATGGAATTCCAAAATTTAGCCACACAGTTTGCCTATAAGCTGTGACCTACAGTTTTCTTTCACCTATAAATTTCAAGTAGTTGTCTGTCAGTTGTGCAAAGGGGTTGATTTGGAAGATAGTGGTGGAGAATGTTGCTGATAACTGGGCAGGAAGAAGGGTTATATATTTTATGTACCATTAGAAGTTGTGTGAATGCTGGGTGATTTGGTAATTCAAATCAGTTTATTGATTAAGTACAGAGCAGTGATGTGTATGGTAGGGTTGATTGGCTGGAAATTGCACGGCTTTAGTATAGCATTGTTCCAGTTTGGATTATAAAGTGGACTGTAGATTGGTTAAGATGGGAGAGCCATAAAGAAAAGCAGGTTAAATATAAATGTTGGCTAGAGTTGCTCCAGTTGGGTGTGCACACAATTTCTTAGCTATATAAAGCATACCCAGTTTTTGATGATCTTTTTTTTTATACAAATTTGTATGAGATCAGACTTTAGATTATTATCTATTATACAACGACCCCCTCATTAATATTCAAAAACATGCATGCCGATTGGTCAGCATGCACATTGTAAATCAGAGTTATAGTAATGGAAAAAGGTCCAGTCGCCTGGACGTTTTCCATTACTATTACTCTTTTTTTTTTTACAACAACGGAGAACGCAAGATCTCGGTTGCTTCACACTGTCATGCTATGTTAAACGAGTTTAACATAGCGAGACAGTTTGTAAAAAGCAACAGAGATCTTGCTTTCTCCGTTGCTTTTTTTAAAGCTGTCTCGCTATGTTAAACCCATTTAACATAGCAAAACAGTTTTTAAAAAGCAACGGAGATCTTGCTTTCTCCATTGCTTTTGCCCACAGTTCTGATGTACTGCGTAGGCATACGCATGTGCAGTACATCAGAACTGCCACAGAATACCAGACAGCTGTGGAAGGGCAGCAAGGAGGCATTATACAATGACATTATTTAAGAAAAGTAATAATTTTTTTTCTTAAATAATGTCATTGTATAATAGCAATAACCCACTTCTGGGTGTGGGTAATGCTGGATTTAACCACGGTTGGCTTTGTTTGGCCACTCGGGCTGCGCCCTCGTGACCAAACCACACCAACCGTGGGTAAATTCAGCATTACCCACACCCAGGCGTGGGTTATTACTATATTGTTACACCAAGGAGATTAATATGAGAATCAGCTTCAGTTTTAGTATTGTTTATAGAGGAGGTTTTGATTTTTTTTTTTTGTGAGCCTGAGGTTTAGTGGGAAAATAAAAGTAGCTTTTTGGGGGGATTCAGCAAAAGTTAATTCTCAGAGAGCCAGCTTTCCAATGAATTAAGGGTATGTTGGGTAACTTAGGTAATTGTAGCTAGGATAGTCTGTCAGAAGAGCAGATTATAGTGGAATCACCATCGTATTCTATAAGTGATGCTACTTGAGAGAACGTGTAAAGACTGTTGATGAAAATGTTTAAAAGGAGAGGACCAAGAGGGAAGCCATTTATTGAAAGATTAGGGAAAGTCACTGAGAGCCATTTTACTGTCTGATATCTGTGTGATAACTAGCTAGAAAACCATTTAATTGCAGTGACAAAGAGGCCTTGGGTAGACATCCTTGACAAGATTTTTTATGTTATTTATTTATTTAGTTAGTTTGTGGGACACTGTAAAGAAAACTTTGGATAAGTGTAAAAAGCAAGATGAGAGAAATTTGTCATTGTCTCTGGCCTTGCTGGTGGTGTCTACAAAGGATACTAGGGCAGTCATTGTTCTATGAGCAAGACAAAAGTTCTCATCCTTCCAGTGGAAAATGATATGGAATTTTTACCAGAGGGAGTAAATGTAGGATTCTTGAATGGATATATTGATAAGAACTGACAAAGGGAAAGCAAGTGAGTCAGCTGGTAACTTAAGGCTTTCTGTGGGGAGATTGTATGCAGAGGGTGAGCGTGGCTTAAGTTTGTATTGTAGATGTCTATTGTATAAGATATAGACTGGTTTTAGTGTGAAGAGGGTTATTTTATGGGAAAGGAATTACTGATTGTGAGGAGACTTGAGAGGAGTTCAAGATAAGTGCAGCTATATAGTCTGTGAATCAGGAGTTACATTTAGTAGCTGTCTCTAAGTGGGAGACATTAGGGCATGGGTTGGGGCACTGTTAATACCTGGGTGTGAGGTTTTCTTTTTGTTGTTGTTATTTCTGTTTTAACAGAGGACCAGAAAGTTCTAAGATTATGTCTTTGATTGTTTTGAGGATCAAAGTGGTATTGTATCTTATTGTTACAAAACTGTCTTTTTGTGTGATTGTAGAGGTTTTTTGTAGTATTGTATGTTCTGAGAGGATTTCTCTTTTTGCCGTTCTTTCCATGTCTTGTCTCTGCTGTTAATCAGATTTCTACTGTGAGCGGAGAGCCTGGAGGGATAGTTTCATTTTATTCATTTCCTTCTGAATGGGACAAGCTCATTCAGGGTATATTTAAAAATTTGGTATTGCATGCATGTATGATAGCATCTAGTGGTAGGCTTTTGAGAGTGGACCACTTAAAGAATTATAGAATGTCAGTGGCCATATTGCTGTTAAATTGTGAAAGGTTGCGGGTCTCCCTGTACAGGTATACAGGTGGTGTATGGAATGGGAGAATATAAGTCTGAATATATTTTGAATGATGATCACTGGGGAAGTCTGAGAGGATACCTGATAAACTGTATTTGCTAGGATCAGAGAACAGGATCTAGTCTAAAGTGAAGCAACTATTTTTGGCCTTGTTGTAGTGAGTGTGGGAAGTAATAAGTTGTGTGAAGCCATGTAAATTAATATTAGTAGTGGGATAGTCGGAAGTAAAATTTTATCAA
This sequence comes from Protopterus annectens, assembly GCF_019279795.1. NCBI lineage: Eukaryota > Metazoa > Chordata > Ceratodontiformes > Protopteridae > Protopterus > Protopterus annectens. The sequence goes on along the minus strand of NC_056739.1, from coordinate 909,152,210 downwards.
TCAATTTTGGCAATGCTAAGCATAATAATGTCATTATGGATAGTACTAGATACCCAATATATGGTGTCTTCCAGAACTGGAATAATATTGCCTGGAGGAATGTAAACAATTATGCAGAGATAGGCTTTTGGTTATTTACATTGAGAAGGCATATAAGTAGTTCTGCAGTGTCAAATTTTGATGGGGTTTTAGTAAAGGGAGAGAGTATCGGGGAGTAAGGAAAGAGGATTGCCACACCAGCTGCTTTTTTATGCAGTCTGCTAGACTGATGATATTATAGCCTACAGAAAGGGGTTCTGAGGCTTTTACCTGAAGGTTCAACCACGTTTCAGTGACTGCGGCAATATCTGGTGAGTGTTGTGAGATCCAGAAATGGAGTTCAGTAACTTTATACTGTTGACGTTTATAGAAATAATATTTAATTGTTTACGAGAAAGTGAATTAGGCATTGGAGTTGCGGAGTGGAAGGATTGGGTTAGGAGACAGGACCAGGATTAGGGTTCTAGGGGAGGATTTAACAGTTGTGTTGGAGTGTACTGTAAAGTAGCAATGCAATAAGAAAAAGCTTTTCAAAGAAAGATAAAATGGTTAGAACAATTAGAAAGGTAAAGTAATTACTGGGCTTGGAAGCATACATTTACAAATATGGTCTGATCTCACACATTTAACTTACTCATCTAAGTTTTCATTAAAGTGTTGGCAAAACTTAGTAGTGAATCTACCTTGTGACAAAGGGTAGAACAAATGATGAATGTCTGGCCAAAATCATTGCAAAGCAGACAGATGAGCATTCCAACTGTTAGTTATCAACTGCCATAAAGAAATGCCACTGGTAAAAACTGCATGTCTGCTGTAATTTCCGCTTCCATAATCGGGTATCCATGTAATTTCAAGAATCACTTGCCCAATCTAACTAGAACCTATGTCTCTAGTAGACAGAGGCAGCCTATAAATGGTTGACCCCCCCATGCCCAAGACTACATGTGCTCCTTAAAGTAAACCTAGGGTATTAAAACATGTCTGATGCATTTAAAAAAAGCATGTCTAGGCTTGAAAAGACCTCCTGGAATTGTTAGCCTAGTAATCACCTATGAATCTATAAAAAGAGATTGTCTGAGACTGCTGTGCACTGTTTAGGGGAATTTCCCCTTCCCCCACTGTTACGTGGCCAGAAACTGGTTTATATAAAATATAAAAGTTCATGCAAGTGTTTGAAGCTTATTCTGTGAAAAGGACAACTTGTTTTGAGCTGCCTAATTAGTTTGTATGTAATAAACAATTTCTAAACTTGCTGGAACCAGCACATGCAATGCAAGTAGTTAGGAGTTGAGACTTCATAGCAGAACCCTTCACAGATAAACATCACTACTGCTTACCATATAGGTAACATTCCACTTAAATTTGACACAGTCATCAGGAACTTGGGTATATATATTGATAACAGACTCTCCTTTGACAACCATGTCTCTGTGGTACTTAGAAAGTCTTTCTACCTTGCACAACTTATCCCTTGTGGTATTTTCTCAAAGACCAAAGCAGTTATCGTCCCACTTTATTTATCCCTAATTAGACCCATCATTAAACATAATACACCCTTCAGCATGTAACTCACTAAGCACCAAAACCAGCTTAAGAGGCATCAAGGTTTTCAAACCAAGAAGTACCCAGGTTTCAGTACCCTTAGCTGCTCTGATAGATTAATATCTCCGTCCCCTAGTGTCATACAGACTCCTGAGGGATGGTCTCTTCTTAGTCTTCTGTGCTATGAATGTCCCAGTGCTCTTTGAACCCCTTCACCTAAATTGAACCAGTAGTAAAAAAAAACACGTTCTAGAGACCTAAACATGTAGTACCACATTAACAACACTAGACAGCATGACAGATACATAACCAAACTTAACCCCCATTTCTGGAATTGAGTGCCTATAACTATTAAGCAGAGCACTTCTCTAGCAATTTTTCCCTAGCCCATGGGCATTGATCAGAAGAACTGGGGCATGAATGGCTAGGCTTAAAAAGGCTCTAGGGCCGATGGTCTAAGTAACCTCCTATGATCCTATGAAACCTCCTAAAACCAGACTGTATGCCGGGATTGGTGAGTGACAATTTCACAACAAACTTGTGGAGAAGTCTGCTGGGGGGCATTGTTAATCTCTCACCAGTACTGGGTCATATGGCTGCATTTCTCAATGTTTTCTTTTGCTGTGGGCTTATTAAGAACCTATAAATCTAGAAACATAAAAGCTTCTTGTTAATTCTTACTGTCTACTTTTAATTCTCCTTTTTTGGTCATATTGTCTCAAATGGTACTGCTGATGAAATGACTTTGTGGAAATAAGTACTGATCAGGCATACCTCTGTAAATAATGTGGTGTAAACAAAGAAACCTAGAACATGTGAGATTATACGCCCTAATATATTTAAATGTAGATACTTCTGAAAAAGACTTAATTATGGAAGTGAATATTTGCAAAGTTACTTAGTGTAAGTATAACCACAAGTCATAAAATGTTATTTAAACCCAATATAGTAAATCAGCTTGAAAGTACAACTTGGATTTGATTTTTTTTAAGTAACAGGGCAAATCAAAATTTCCTGGTCATTGGTGATTCTATACTGAGGCACACCGACGCCCTCCTCACCAGACTGAGTAAGGAAAGAGTCACGGTTAGCTGCCTTTCTCATAAAGTCACACAGGTACCCAGGTCATTGAAAACACAGGTACCAGAATGACTCTGTCATAGTTCATGTGGGTGTTAATGACCTGAGACATACCTCCCTTGAATATATGAAGCGAGACATGATCGAACTCTCTAATTATGTGTCTCAGGCAGGTATGAGCCTAGCACTGATCAGCATACTACCTTCTCCAAGGATAATGCCATGTTACCAACAGAAAATGATTGAGTTTAACAACAGAAAATGATTGAGTTTAACAACTGACTTAGCGTCTGGTGTCACTCCAAGGGGGTACAATATTTAACAGCCTGGGAGGACATGGTTGACAGATCACGCTGCTTTGCCGGGGGTGGTCTGCACTTATCCTTTCTAGGCTTTTAGATATTGGCAAACACCTTTTCTGCCCCAATAGTGCCTTTTTTAGGCAATGCCAGACTGATAGACCTACCCACTTTCCTGAACTTATGAAGGAATATCTGAAGGAGGTACTGCTCATTGCTAGAAGTCTTAACAAGAAACTCCACTCTCTACAAGCCTTCCTTTCCCTGGAGGGTGTAAGCATCTGTCTAGTAATTGAGAAGTGGTGTAGTACCCCAGCAATGCAAGGTTATAATGCTTTTCACACCTTTAGACCAGCTACTGCACAAGAGGGAACTAAAGGTGGAAGAGTGTCAGTGTATATTAAGACTAATCTCACATCCAGACTAGTTAAAGAATATGACCCGCCGGAACTCATGTATGTGCAACTCACCATAAACAGGGTGTTGTGCCATATCCTTGCAACATACAGGTCTCCTTCCATGTCCCATGAAATCCATTCTGCCTATCTCAATGTACTAGAGTACCTCATCATTCAGCCCAATACGATATTAATGGGAGATCTCAACTACCCCTCTATAGATTGGGATTCCTACACCACTTCTAATGCACAAGCCCACTGATTCCTAAACTTTGCTGATACCAACATCCTGGAACATTTGGTCTTTTCTTCTACCAGGGGTACAAACTTCCTTGACCTTGTACTCACGAACATGGGAAGGCCAGTGTTCCTCACCCAATGTAATATCTTCACTCGTCAGATCTGACCATAAGGCAGTATTACTTGAAAGAAAACTTAAATCCAGGGATCCAGCAAAACCAAAAACCTTTAGAAACTATTCCAGGGCTAACCTCTCTCTACTAAGCAACACCTTGGCTAAATTCCAAGTACCCCCAAACCCAGTAAACGCCATAAAATACACTAAGCTATTTACAAAATCTCTGTACAGCCATATTGATATCTGTATAGAGTGAGCTGTGCCCACTTGTATTAAGAATAAGACAAACTCAAAAGACAAGCCACCCTGGTGGAATCACAATATCAATCATTTATACAACAAAAGAAAAAAAATCATGGCGAAGCGTAGGAGGAAGAAAGCCATACATACTAAAAGCCCCCTGACCAATCTGAACAGGTAGCTAAGAGGGTTAATTAATACTTCAAAGGCTAAATTTGAATTAAAAATAGCTTCTTAGGCAAAGGACAACCACAAAGCTTTCTACAGCTATGTCCATAACCTCAGAGGAAATATTCAACAATGTGCAGAACTTATTGCAAATGGCATCACCCACACTGTACCGTAGGCCATTGCCAACCTTTTGGCTGACAGATTCAACACAAATTTCTCCCCACTTACCCCGATAGTCCAAAGGAAATAGAACATAACACAATTCCCCCAACCTTTACTAGGGAACAGGTCATCAATGCATTTTCCAAGGTCAAAAACACTACACTGATGGACCCTGATAACATATCATGAAACATCTGGTCCACTTGAATCACTTTTCAGCTGGAGCCTTCAGTCAGGTTTTGTGCCCAAGGAATGGAAGATGGCTACAGTGATTCCCCTGAACAAAGGAGGTCCAAACCCTGATCCAGGTAATTACAAGCCCATAAGTCTTCTAAGCCTTATATGTAAGGCCATTGAAAGAATCATCATAGACATGATAAATAAGGGCATAGTTAATCTGTAAATGCTTGGCCCATCACAGTTCAGCTTTGTTAAAGGAAGGTAATGCCTACTAAATCTGGTGGATTTTTTGAGAGGGTCACCAAAGCACTGGATTATGGTAAGACTGTGCACACAGCTTACCCTGACCTGGCCAAGGCTTTTGATACAATACTCATAGGTTCATAGGTAGGTACTAGGCTATTGGCCCTGGGGCCTATACAAGCCCAGCCAAAAAGGTACACTGGCTTTTGCCACCCAAGAAAATTATTTTCCTGTGCCACTGTTGAGCAGAGCCACAGAGGTGATCCCCGGGTGAATTTCCTATTTCCCATCCAATCATCAAGATTTTTCTTGAAGAGTGCTAATGAGGAGCTTTTCTTGATATAGATAGGTAGTTTATTCCAGAGTATGGGAAGTCTCTGGGACAGGAATCTATCCCTCCGGCATGTTCTGTTTATTGTGGTGACAAGGTTTAGGTCCCTAGAGCGTGTAGCTTGGAGGGATTGGGATTTCTTTAAGTGGAGTATGTCCAACAGCTCTGGGTTTGACATAGCTTTGTATGTTAGGCAGAGATCACCTCTGAGTAGGCAATATGCGATGGAGTAAAGCTGGAGTTTTTTTAGACGGTCTGCATAGGGCATCTGTTTGAGGCCGGTAATCCTCTTTGTGAGGTATTTCTGTGGCCTTTCCAGTTGTTGTAGATGTCTTTTGAGGTACATATCAAAAGGGGCGTTGTACTCTATAATGGGTCTAATGAGTGATGAGTAGAGGGGAACAATGACCTCTTTTTTTCTGGATGAGAAACCTTTTGTGATGAGGTGTGCCACATAGAAGGATTTCCTGACTACTGTGGCGATGTGATTATCTAAGGAGAGACTACTGTCCACCTGTGTCCCAAGGTCTCTTATCACACTTTCGGTGTTAAGTATACTACCGCCTATGTTGTAGTTCATGGGTACAGAGTTTTTACCAAAGGGAATGACAATGCACTTTTTGGCATTGAGCTTGAGGCCATGGCTTTGACACCGGGCATCTATCTCAGTGAGGCCCTTTTGTAGGATGTCCACATCGTTGGGAGTTTCAATTATGGCTCCTAGTTTGCAGTCATCTGTGAACTTTGTTAGCCAAAGACCTTCTGTGTTAGCCTGTACTTCAGAGAAGTAGGTACCAAACAGGAGAGGACCCAGGACTGAACCCTGTGGTACTCCACTTGTCACTGGTCTGAAGTTGGATTTGGAATCTGCTACTTTCACAGTGTGGGTTCTGTCAGTGAGCCAGTTGGCAGCCTATCTTGTGACACAGGGATTTATACCTAGTTTAGTGAGTTTATCTATAATTCCAGAGTGGGGGGATGGTGTCGAAAGCCTTGGCAAGATCTAGATAGGCTGTGTGAACCACCTTACCCTTGTCTACGGCTTTGGTGACTGCTTCAAAGAAGTCTATCAGGTTTTGGAGACATGATCTGCCTTTTACAAACCCGAACTGGGTGGGATCCAGAGTTTGGAGATTACCAATGTCTTTGTTTGTAAGTTCCATGATGATACGTTCCATGGCCTCGCAGACCAGGCTCGTCAGGCTAATGGGGCGGTAGTTCCCAGGGTCCATGGTGGCTTCCCCCTTGTGGAGTGGGATAACCATTGCTGTGCGCCATTCAGCAGGTACAAAGCCTGAGGTGAGGCTATTATTGAACATGGTACTTAGGTGGGGTGCCAGTTTGTTCTGTAGTTCGTGTAGAACGCAGCCTGGGATGTTGTCTGGTCCCATGGATGCTGTGTTCTTGGCTTTGGAGAGTGTGGTTTTTACCTGTGCAGCTGTGATTACAGGAACTTTGCATTCTTCCAGTATAGAGATGGGCTCCTTAGGGGGTGAGAGGGGGGTAAAGTTAGCACTGAACCTATCTGACAGGATGTTGGCAATATCAGTTCAGTCTGTATATTTAGTGCCATTGTGCTGTAACTCAGAGCAGATCTGAGTGTTGTCATTGAGATTCTTGACATAGCTATAGAATGCTTTGTGGTTGTTTTTAGAATCAGTGGCAATTTTGTTTTCGTAACTAGCTTTGGAGGATTTTATCAGGGATCGCAGCTTCTTACTGAGGCAGACCAGGGAGCTCCTCCACTTGTGGGATTTTACTCTCTTTTGCAAGAGTTTCTTCCTTCTGTTGTACAATTTGTTTATGGCAGGGGACCACCAGATTGGCTTCCTTTTTTTGGAGGATAGCGTCTTAGTTCTTTTTGGGATAGCACGATCCATGCACTCATGTAAGGGCTTATAAAGTGCAATTGTGTAGGATTCAGTAGTCATAACTGTATTGTCCATCTGCATGGGTGTCATGAAGTTCACCACTTCTGTCTTAAGAAGCATGAAGTTGGCTTTGGAGAAATTTTTTACCATGGTTTCCTTAATGGGGGGGGGGGGGGTGGAAGCAGGATGTGGATATCTAGGGTAATTAGCTTATGGTCGGATCGGACCAATGAGGCGTTGACTTCAGGTGTGGAACACCGGTCACTCATATTGGTAATGACTAGATCTAGGATATTGTTGCCCCTGGTGGGGGTTTGGATAAGTTGATCCAGGGCACTGGTGTTTATGAATTCCAGAAAGCATTGAGCGAAGGAGTTGTTACATGAGTAGTTTTCCCAGTTAATGGTGGGGTAGTTGAAATCACCCATTATTAGGGTGTTTGGTTGAACCCTAATATTTTCCAGTACATCAAGAAAAGAGGAGTGGGAATCCTGGGGCATGGTGGGTGATCTGTAGCAAGCTACAGTTTGTATTGCAGTTTTGCCCAGAGTTAGTTGCACTTGGATAACCTTGGCTGCATTATGCTGAGCAGCTAGGGTGGATAATGAATATGGACACACCTCCGGCTTTGGTGTTCCGGTCCAGGTTACATGGCCGAAAAGTGTGGTATGAGTTATAGCCTGGTAGTGCAGGGGTGCTCTCTGGAGCCTTGAACCAGGTCTCAGTTACTGCACAGATATCGATGTTCTCCATTTTAAGGAGCACCTTGAGTGAGTGCATTTTGAGATTTAGACCTCTAGCATTGAGTAGCATCACCCTCAGTTTTTGCTTGCCTGTTCCTATTATGGTGGTGAATTTGTCATATGAACCTTGCCTAAAAAAGGCACTATAGGGGCGGCAAGAACCTTAGCCAGTATCCGGAATCCCAGGGGTGACAGGTGCAGGCCATCTCTGGCAAAGCACCATGTCATCCCAGGCAGACAGATACTGGATCCCTTTAGAATGGCACCAGAAGCTTAGCCAATTGTTGAAGTCAATCATTTTGTCTTTGTACTGCATTATCATTCTGGGTGATGGCGAATGCTACTCAGGGCTAGGGTCATATCTGCCTGGGCTACAAGATCGGAGAGCTCTTCCATGTCTCTTTTCATGAAGTCCAGGGGGGTACGTCTCAGGTCGTTCACACCAACATGGACAATGACAGAGTCATATTTGTGCTTGCTGTGGAGTGACCTGAGTGCATGGGTTGTAGTGGATCCTGGCACTTGACAGGCAGCTGACAGTAACCTTCTCCTTGTTTAGCCTGGTGAGTGGGACATCAGTGTGCCTGACTATAGAGTCACCTATGACTAGTGTGTTAGGTACGTTGTTTTGCCTTATTGGCTGTGGTTGAGTGGCACACTGAGTCTGGGCTATGTGTCATTTGGGTTGTGTTGGGGAGTGGAGGTTGCTTGCATTTCTGCTTTGGAGGTCTCTGTTGCTTGAGCAGATTATTATTGAGAGCCTCTGCAAATGTTTTTGTGTTTCTATGTGTGGATTTTGGTGGTGTAGATTTAGTGAGACTATGTGATGAGAGTGGTGTGGTGCAAGTGTTTACCTTCTCCTCTTGACTGTCAAGTTCAGTCTTGATTGGAGAGAGCTTTACCTCCAGTTTGGCTAGATAAGTGCATCTCTCACAGGTTGTAGTGTTGGGTGGTAGGAGGAGAGAGTTGTCTGTGTACATGAGGCAATTTCTACATTGCCCCAAGATGCCCAGAATCATCAGATAGACAGAAGAGAACACTGGGAGCTGACCCTTGGACATGCCTGAATAAAAAAACTATTTTCCTCTAGATAAGTGAGTACAAGAGCTGTTCTTCTCTAAGCAAGTGAGGAAAGTAAGTACTCCACTCAGACATTATAGAAAAGCTCACTTATTTAGGTATAAATCCTTTTATCAGACACTGGATAGCCAACTGGTTCACTGATAGGACCCAGGACGTCAAAATAGGTGAGGTCACCTCCAGCAACAGGCCATTTACTACTGGAGTCCCCAGGGCTCAATACTGGGCCCGCTCCTTTTTGGCATCTATTTCTCTGAAATGGAAACAAATGCTGAAGGTCTATTGCTGACTAAGTATGGTTATGATTGCAAGCTGGAGGTTATCATTGACTCCCCTGTAGACACTAGCATTCTTCAAGAAGGTATATCTCTGACTAACAAAAGGTGCCAAAGCTATAGTCTTAAACTCAATGCTAAAAAATGCATGATTGTACCCTTTGGGAAGTCAGCCATTTCAGCTAATTACCATGTCGATAATACACTCTAAGAGTAGGCCCATAGGTCTTACCTTTGACCACCACTTGGCCACAGTGGTGAGGAAATCCTTTTATGTTGTACAACGTATAAGTAAGGACATGGCATCTAGGTCCAAAGAGATCAATGTCCCACTGTACTCCGCACTTATTAGACCAATCATGGAGTACAATCCTCCCTTCAGTATGTACCTGACCAGACATTTGTAGCAACTAGAGCAACTTCAAAAATTCCTTACAGAAAGAATACACGGTATAACAAACATGCCTTATGCAGAGCTCCTTAAATAGCTTTCCCTCTACTCAGTATCCTATAGATTGCTGAGGGGTGATCTATGCCTGGCTTACAAGGCATCAGCAAAGCCTATACTTAAGTCAAAGAGTACCAGAAATATAAGGTCTAGGGACCTGACCTGAATTTTGTCTGTGATGTAAACAGAACATGCTGGAGAAAAAGATATGTGTCCCAGAGACTGCTCCTCCTATGGAACACACTTCCCATTCATGTGAAGATGAGTTCATCTTTTACCCAGTTTAAGCACAACACAGACAAGTGGATGGGGAATAGGAAATTTACACCGGGCCTGGCACCCATGTCCCTTATGGACAGAGGTAGTTTATAAATTTCTGTCCGTCAATGTCTTATTTGAATACAGGACATCATTATTCTTTCAGGAAAATGTGGCTAGGCTTAGAAGACCCCCCCCCCCCAGGTCATTAGCCTAATAACAGTCTATGAATCTATGAAAAGGTGAATCCCTTTACACAGAGGTATGACAGTTTGCCCCCACAATTAAATTATTTTTGTACTTTTTAGCTGGCTCACTGTATGCGGCTGAATGGAATGAAAAAGGTGACTATTTATAGGAGAATGTTGTCATGAATATGCCAATCTTCATGCAATTTATTTATGCTCGAAAGCAGCTGTTCTTATTTAGAATGGATCAAATTAATTACCTTATAAATATCTGCACAGACCTACTTGAAAATTAGTGTCCTGTGACTTAAACTGGTCAAACAAGGGTGCAGCAGTATATAAATATGCAAAAAATGTGGAGCCCTTTTCTAAAGTTGCAAGACTGCTGAACTCCACCCATTGCCTATCTAAGATCAGAAGTTTTCTTAAAAACACACTCGCCTACGCACCTTTCATTTTCTGTGCTATTTGCTAATTTATTGGCTCTTGCTCTTTAATAGAAGCTGCTTTGTGGTCATTTTATTTCAGGCAAATTAGAGGATAAAGCTGGTAGAAAGCAATGTACTGAGAACAAAATTCCCATTACACAGGAAGGCTGGTTAATTCCTCCGTAATCAGCCAACTGATTAGTACTGTTCTGGGCTGACTTAATTAATGCAGACAAATTGTCTGCATATCAGGTGGCATACAGTTATCACACACAGCTCTCAACTTCTCAGTGCAAGAATCAGGGACAAAGCCAAAAATAATTGGGGGAAAAAGCCTCTAAAATATGCACAGATTATATAAATGTCTCGTATGAATGCATAAAGTTGATAACATGACAAATTTTATATCGGAATATATTTACTGAAGGATATGAAGTCTGAAACTCAAATGTCTGTCATTATTTAGTGGCTGCAGTTCTCAGTGATTTATCAGAGAACCACTCATTTTGCTAGGAATAGCTCAAAATATGAGGCAAAAATCTGGACATTTTGCAGAATTGTGGATATTTGACAAGCTTGCACTCACAAGACATACCCAAATTACCAAAAAAAAATAATGAAATCCTGTTTGATGGCAGACATATTGTTATTCCTACATTTCAACCAATTCTGCATATTTCCCCAGATTTCTTTAATATTAACAAAATGGTGTCTGTATTCCCATCTACTTTCGTCTTTTCCCGGTTAGGGGTCGCCACAGCGGAACTCCAGTCCGCTAATGATTGACAGTAGATTTTTACAATGCCGAGGTTACAGCCCGATGCTCAACTTTCAACTAAGGCATGCCCATTCACGCATGTCTTTCGAACGCCACTCGACCATGGGGAGGACATGTAGACTCCACACAGAAGGCGCTCCAGCCGAGAATGTAAATCAAACTTCAAAAAAGTATCTTTCAATAAATTATCCGTCTTTCACAAAACTACTTCTATGCAAAGTACTAATGACCATAATAATTGACAGCATAAATTAAAAAGTTTACAACAACTGCTTCCCAGACTGTATAAACCAAACCAAACACAAAATACCACTCACCAGCGAGTTTTACCATTTTAATCTTTTTACCAGTTTCAACCCAAAATAGGACTTTGTCAGGGCAAATATACAGGTTAGAATTACCATATAAATGCAAGTAAAAATTATCTTCATAATTTTTACTCATATTTAATTGGTACATAACACATTAAATTAGTTTAAAGCAAGATTTAAAAGTTTGTGTGCAGATTTAGTGCAGTTACACTGCTGTTATATTTTTAGAAAGTGTTTCTCTTGTTCATTGTCAGCACTGAGAATACTGTCCACAAAGCCAATCATGTGCATACATGTGTGTAGTGTGTGTGTGCGTGTGTGAGTGTGTGTGTGTGTGTGTGTGTGTGTGTGTGTGTGTGTGTGTGTGTGTGTGTGTGCACGTATGTGTGTGCGCATGTGCATGCATGTGTGTGCGTGCGTGTGTGTGTGCATGTGTGCACATGCATGTGTGTGTGTGTGTGTGTGTGTGTGTGTGTGTGTGTGTGTGTGTGTGTGTGTGTGTGTGTGTGTGTGTGTGTGTGTTTGTGTTCAACAGAAAAATGTCTACACATCACAGAGTTCTATGGATCTACAGCAACTTCCACCATGGGTTGATTCCTGCTCTCAGCAAATGGTTGCTGGCCCTGTTAACATGGTTAACAAAAAGCACAATAATTTAAATTAAAAAAGCATGTTGGTATGTGGAGACAATTTTGGTATAATGATTTTGGTTTTGATAATATGCAGAAATGTATCTCATAGTCATGCTGCTGCTAATAAGAATATGAAAATTCTATGACTACTACATTGTTGTCTGGTGAGACTCTGAACCCTGATTAGATGAATGGTACTACTTTGAAAACATGGTTAGCTATGTGTCACACATCAGCTCATTGCACACCATAAGGATCTTTGTGATACTTGATTCTAAATGAGTGTTGAAATCCAAGGAAAGTTATATTAATGCACTTCTTTTATATGTCCAGCTTTGTGGCTGCATTATGGGCCTGAAGGGCCTGGAGCTGAAACTTATGCTGGAATGCTGGATCTATGTGTGTGTGTATGTGCATGCATATACACACACACACACACACACACACAAATATATATATATATATATATATATATATATATATATATATATATATATATATATATACACACACACATACATACGTGCATTTGTGTGAGTGTATACGTATGCGATGCACGCATGTATGTGTAGGCACACACATACACAAGCACACATACATAATATATGATTATTTTAGTTGGTGCCATTTTTATTATTTACTTTTTGTTGAACACACGGTGTAATTTTTGAAATGTTGGGACTTCCTGTATTAGATCACTTCCGCTTCCGCTATGAAACTCTCCTAAATAATGTACATTTATGTAGTTATATGGAATTACTCATAGACATTAATGTGTTGCTCTGTTACATTTGCTTGTAACCTTTCAGAAAAGAAGAATAGTTAAGTTGGACACTGTTTCTCTAATTTCTATAAAGGAATGAAGAAATATACAACAAAACAAACCTCATATACACTGAGGCAGGTTAACTACGAACAGTGAGATAGTGTTAAACCTGGCTTACTAACAAAATCTCACAACTCATTTGTGCGAGTGTTTACTTATGTGACCCTAAATGTCATAAAATTCAATTACTGAATGATCGCAACCAAAAGTGGAAATTAAGGAAAGTCGATAACTCAGGAATGTTGACTTTACCGAAAATACCTACACGTACAGTTGTAGCTACAAATGTTTTGCAGAGGAGTAAGCCCCCTGTGACCCCCCACACCCCTTGCTACTTATATATACTAACTCTGAGATCACACTACAGTGGGGGAAAGGGGAAATTTCCTGACCCCCACTATAGCACGATCTCCATTCAAAATGCCGAATCCAGAAGAGCAAATGCACATTTGCATTCACTCTTGTGGATTTGTCATTTTAAAAATCAATGTTACGACACCTTGGAAATGTGCCTATCAACCTTCCAAGGTCACATAACTGTTTTACGACATTTTGATGGCAAATCATTAAACCTAATATGTCTGCAAGCATTAAAATGACTTCTCTGAATGCTGATTCTGATTCATAAGAACACACTAATGATGTGCTTTGAACATATCCACAGTTTGCCAACTTAAAACATACCAAATGCATATGTTAGTGCTGGACCGAATGGCCAAAATTAAGACAGTCAAAATGGCCTTGAAATTTACTGGTGTCGTCTTGAAATATAAGTCCACATCTCTGTAACAGTCAGAAATATTATAGCAGAGTGCCAAGATATTCAGCTACAAATGTTTACAATTTCAGACATAAAGGCACATATAACTTTATATTCCACTAATATGTGCAATTGAATGAGTCTAAATGGGGGTGAGGATGGGGGTGGGCAAGTGTAAATCTAGTCATCCAAAGATAATTTCCATAGAGTTGTAAAAATAATTTTGATTTTTGATGCAATGACAGTTTAGTGTACATATATTTTTGACAACTATCAAGTCATAGTCCCCCACTGGAAATGAAGTAATGCAGAATTTCAGACTGCGTTACAAAAATCCCTTTGAACTGTTACACTGGGTATTTACACATCAAACAGTATGTGTCAATTCCCCTTTCAGATTGTTAATGAAGCTTTTTTTTCAGGGGGGGTGGAGTTATAATTAGATACCTTGGTACAAGACGTATGCAAGACTACTGTTCCATTCTCAAAGATTTCAGTGCACTTCAGGCCTACATTTCACAAAACATTGTGTTTAAGACTTAACATATATCCAGTAAGAAATGTTGACGTGTGTAGTGAAATATATATGATTCTACTTCTGATATTATTGGCAACTTAATGCAGATATATTCCATATAGGTATTCTCATAAAGCTCCCTGAGCAGAATTCATATATCCACAAATAGGGGAATGGCCTATAATACAATTTAACAGCCTGACACATTCTTCTGTCTATTGAGACCTATTGGTGGCACCTGTTAGTATAGGGAAATATCCCCAAAGTGGTTTAGCACTTTTTAGTCAAATTCTTTGGAAAGAAAATCTTCATACAAAGTTATAAACTGTACTTCAGTTGTGCTTTTAGATGTAAAGAAAGGAGCTGCATGTCGAATTTCATAGTTTACTAGTTAGTTGTTTTTGGTCATTAAGGGGCCAAATCAGAACAGAGACTCCAAGGTTGATGTACTAAAGGCAAGCACAAAAGGGCTTCAAGTGCTAAGAAAACAAGAACAAATTTGAAGTTTTGATGAAGTCCTGATTCTTTGGATGAAAGTGCTTAACTTTATAGGTTCGTCGGTAAGTGATAGGCTAGCTGCCCTTGCAGGACAGTTTCCCTTTTTGGGCTTAGATTAACCTGTCCCATTTGGTCAGAGTCTGTCCTTATCCAGCCTATGTTTGATAAATGAGGTGTGGAACAGACCATTTTGTCCAGGGACATCTTCAAGGTGGGGGTTAGTTAGAGTTGCAGGATTTGGGAAGATAGGGAAGGACAGGATTAAATAGGAATGGATGAGGTTTGGGAGGAAGTGAGGCAGGGGGGGACTTAAAGGATGTTAGGCAAGTGTAACTGGATTAGGAGTCACATTTTGGAGTGAACTTGCTACTGCAAGGATCACTTCCATGGCGACCTGTAGGTAGTTGGGAACAGGTAGGCCTGGGCTTAATTTTGTTAAGAGGGGAAACTCGGTTTATAGCACTGGTGTTTTTTTTTTTGTTTGTTTGTTTTTTATTCTCTGGTTTTCTTCTCTTGGCGGGAGGTTTTCATTGTTAGGTATGGTTGTTCTTTGAGTTACAAACTTTTTCTTTTGGGGGCTGCAGTGGTTTTAGGGGGGCAGGGGTTTGGGAATTCATGTGGAGAAGTTGGGTATTTTTGCTGGCTTTCTGGATAGTTTTGTCTTGGGAGTCAGCCTCTTCCAGTAATGCATGGTGGTTGGCGGTTGTTCTATTGTCCATTTTGTCCCCATGTTGCTTGGTGGTTGTCATTTTGTTGAGCCCTGTTGGAGTCAGAGTTCCCTTGTGTTTTGGTGGTGGAGAGGTTTCCTTGTTGATGCCTTTAACCACCCCCCTTTTTGTGGGGTTTGTGAGGGGAGAGGTTTCCGATGGATTTGATGTAGTTTCGAGTGTTTGGAGCAGAGTGCAGGAGTAGTGCTGGATTGTTTGCTTCATTGTGTCCTTTGTGTTCTCTTTCATCCTGGAGTATATTGGAGGGGGAACAGTTGGTGTGTAGCTTTGCATGCCTCTGGAGAGTGAGATATCATTCAGCCTTATTCCTGGGGCACGATGATCCTGTGTAGTTTGCCTTCAGAGGTATGTTCATTCTGCTTTGGCATGGGAACATTAAAATGTGAAGAGCTTCTGCATTTCCGTGGATGTGAGTGGTTTGGGAAGTGTGCATGAGTGGTGAGGTGCAGGTGCAATCCTGCATCATAATTCAGGTAGTCAAAGGGTCAGAATTCCGTTAGTCTACCAATGTAAAATAAATGTGAAGTGCTTGGTAAATGTATAATGTTTTACACAAGGGGGAGGGTTGAGGACCCAGCTAACGAGTGTTATAGCAAGTTTCGTGGGCTCGGAGGAATGGCTACCCTCAGCGCATGCGCGGTGGAGCCC
This sequence comes from Protopterus annectens, assembly GCF_019279795.1. Classification (NCBI taxonomy): domain Eukaryota; kingdom Metazoa; phylum Chordata; order Ceratodontiformes; family Protopteridae; genus Protopterus; species Protopterus annectens. The sequence continues at coordinate 909,136,178 of NC_056739.1, read as the reverse complement.
AGTGGCAGCTGTAAATATAATACATGAAAGCTGACTGCGGCCAAGCTGCGAATTTGTGAATGATGGTGCATAACATTATGAACACTATTAAAGGAAGAACTGAAAGAACTACATCATTATATATAGCATGGCAAAAAGTAACTGAAATACTGGAGAGTAATGACTGTAGCAGATTATAATCAGGAAACAATTGTATAGTAAGTCAATTATATGCCAACAATAGACACCCTTGTAAATACTTTATTTTGGTTTTAATGTTTGATATCTGTTTAGAGGTTTTAGCCAACCTTTTTAAATAATTTGTAAATACTTCACTGTCATAAATAACCTGCATTCATGTTTTCTTGTTTTTGGAAATGAATAAAAATATTTACAAAAAAATAAATAAATAAATAAAAATAAAAAAAGAATAATAAATGAATAAGCAAAATACTGGTAATGTTGAACTCCTGTGGCTTTTAATTAGAAAAATCATCAGGATTAATAATATTTATTCTTTCAATATCCTGTGTTATAAAAGACCAAACTCTCTGCGGAATGGGGGTGCTTTCATGTCGATGGTTGCTGGCTTTGGTTAGTGAGATGGGTTTGTGGATTTTGTTAAAAAAAAAAAAAAAAAAAAAAAGGGAAACAGCACATTTGATTATTCAGTTTGAGGCTTGTGGGAACACTGCTTGAAGGTCACTCTTGTCGGGGTGGATGGCGGCCATCATGGATCCTTTTCTGATGTGCTAGACAGGAGTATAATCAAATACTGCACTTGTTCTCTTCGATAAAAAACACACAACAAAACAGATGGCATTAGATAGTGTTTGCAGTCCCACTCTTTTGCCTCACACAAAAATATCACAATTTCTGGAACCTGAATTTCTGGGAACTTAGATGTTGTAGAAGAACAGATTTTGTGTTACTTTACATTTCCAGGTTGACCACAATGGGTGGCTAGTAGCCCTGTTCTGTCCTCTCTTTCATGAGATCTGGCCTGGGGACAGAATCAGTGCTAGCAATACTATTACAGCAGGTAGGAAGCTCAATGCACATAAGCCTTACGTGTCAGATGTAATTGATAGACATTTGTTTGGTTCTTGTGTATTTTCTTCCATTGACAAGCAGAGTGGACTCTGTATGAGGGGATGGAAGTAATGTTTCAGGAAAGGGGTACAGGTTAATCTGAGCTTATAGTCCTAGAAATGTCAAGGGCTCTGACAAATTTCAAAACAGTTTCAATGATGCTTAATAAAGGGGAGGGGTGTTTGGGCTTGCCTATGACATGTTGCAGTGCTCAGCAATGTTCATTTGGGAGTATTTTGGGGGCAGTCTGTTGGGATGTCTGCTGCTTGTTCCATTTGTGAACTTGTTGTGGGTGTAGCAGCCTTGCCACAGGTAGATAGTAGGCTTATTCCTGGTGGTTTGGTGGTTTTGTTGCTTTGGCTGAGCTTGGATTAGGTTATTGCAAACCACAGCTCTCAACCTTCCATTTCCAAAATGAGGAACACTAGCCCTCATAATGTGAACAAATTGGCAAAATGTGGAGCACATACTAACAGCTAACAAATTCAGGTCATAGGATGGTTAAAATATGCTGGTTTTACTTATAAATAAGATATTTTAATGAATTAATATGATTCAGTTCTACTTACCATGGATATCATTTTAAAAATGTCTACCTCTGAATGTGTCGCAGGCCCTTTCAATGTGGAACTTTCAGGAACATTAACATTTTAAGAACCCAAATGAGGTACGTTTCTCGTAATGAGGTACCCTTGAGAGGTATGTTGCAGATTGTGCTCTCATGCAGACAATGGTAAAACTAACTGTTAAGAGGGAGGGTTGGGAAGTAATGTTGAGGGATGGGCACACATCCTGTCTTTTGACATTTGTTGTGTTGTTGCTGTGGGGGTGAGTTGGGGGTGTTATCCAGCTTGCAGGGACATTGGTGGTGACCGTCTGGTGTTTCATGGCCTCGTATAGCAGGGCTGCAATCGCTGTACTTGCAGAGGACATTTTGTGGTTTTGTGGGCTTTCACCATGCTGTTGTTCACGGCGCATGCCTGCTGTAACTCGGCCATAGTGGGGGAAGGGAGAGTTGGAAGAAAGCGGCATTGGATTTTGTTAATATCCTAGGTCTTTGTGGTTCTGTGCTAGTGAGCAGCACATTAGCCGTCCATTGGTACATAGGCTCCGCTTTCAAATTTCAGTCTGTGGAGTGGTTACCATGAAACATACTCTAGTTTTTGGTTAACAGCATACGGATTTTTGTGCTCCTTTGAGGTTGCTGTTATAATTTTGCATCATTAACACAGGCGGTTGCTTCTTTTGCACCCCCTTTTTTCGTGATATGTGTCCCAATGCCGGTCCTCCACACACATGTGTAGGACTGCAGTGGTTACTTAGTATTGGTTGCCAACCACTATTCTTTGATTTGCATCCCATCTTGTAGGAGTTGTGTGAATGTTTGGCTGGTTTACAATGCACTTTTACAATTTAATTCACAATTTTCTGTTATTTGCATATTGTCCACACAGTGTAGTTTTGATTTGCAATATGGGTAGTTGTAGCATACTTGAATGGTAGTAAAATTTACATTAGGATTTGATAAGGTTATTGGAAGCTTAGCTTCAGTTATGGCTGCATTCTTATAAGTGTGTTTGGTGATGGTACATTCCTTCCTGGGTTGGCAGGATAGGCTGTCTTTGAAGATGTCTTTGAATGTGTGTTATATATTTTATATGATTTATATGTCCTTTTTTCTTTCTTGCAGCTGGGGGTTTTGGAACGCTGCTGCTATAATATGGAATAGGTGGGTATAAGGTGAAACCTTCTCTTTACATTTTAGAGGATTTACTTTTGTCCTTTTCTTTGTAGATGGTGGTGTCATGAGTACCAGTTGTGGCGCTACACAGTGCGTTCACAGATTATGGAAGCAGTGGCGAGCGAGGAGGTTACACATGGGGAGCTCAAGTGGACAACAGTTACTGGCTGAAGTAAGTGGATTTCAAAGTTAAGTTTTGGCAGAGGATTTACATTGCTAGCCAGAGAAGGATAGGCATTTGAGTTTTGATTTCAAGGTTAATTGGTTGTACAATCTGTTTTCCTAACCGTTTCAGTATGTTAGATCAATGTTGGAAAGTTGTCCCTGCTTTTGGCATTTGCAGTCAGTAGTAAAGGGAGCAACAGCCATTTGGCCATGGGTAAGAGTTTGGGTTCCTGCGGTGGGCTTGATGAGGTTACAGGTAATGTATTTTATTTAGTGCTCATTATGGCAAGTCAATGTGGATGGGGTTCCGGTAGGTGGGGTGGAGTCACAGCCATCTTAGGCACATAGGAAGTTATTAGATTACTGGCTCTGGAGTGATTACAAGCTAGACAAGTTCAGCTCTTTAGTTGATGTTGAGCGGCTGGACGTTCAGTTTGTTGGAGTTGTGTAAAAAGGGGTCACAGAATTTTATTTTATTCACTGTTTAGCAAGATATGTCGAACTTGGTGCAACTTGGATCGACAAGTGAAGGAGTAGGCTGGGGGCTAGGTAAGGCAGGGTTGCGGATCTGTTATGGGGGGTCTGGGGGTTTTCTACAGGTGGGGTGGATACACAGTAATTAAAGGCATAGGAAGTCACTAGGTTACCGGTGCTAGGGCCCTTAAAGTCAGTTTATCTATATTCGTTTTATTTATGGTTATTATGCACTTGTATTTGGAGGTAAGGTATTCTGCTGGGGGAGGATAAGGTATGTTGAGGGCAAGTTATAGCAGGGTTTGATATTTGCTTAGGGGTAGTTTTGGGTTCTTACTGGTGTGTGGAGCGGCACCAATTTCAGGAGTTGGGGTAGTTACTAGGTTAATGGTTCTAGGGTTTTGATGAACTAGACAGCCTCAGGTAAGTAAGATTCCTTAATCCAGAGTGCATTCCATGTTGCTCTTCATCAAGAGGGACATGGATGATTTTTGCCCATGTCCACAGGAATATAGGTAAACCTGAGGGGGGAATTTACACTTCAGGTTTGGTAATAGGATATAATAGCACGGCTATGGTTGGTTTTTTTTTTGTTTTTTTGTTTTTTTGCCTTATTAAGGTTAACAACTTTGTTGGAAACTAATTGGTTGGGAAAAGAGTGGTATATTATCTATAGAAAAGGCCCCTTTGTAATGCAATCATTTGTTAATTTTGCATGGCTATTAGTTGTATCGTGAATCTGTCAGGTGTGGAGGAAATCTTACGTGTATTTTTGTTAACGCATCTTAAATTTCATTGGTGTTTTGTATGCGATAGTAAATGCGTTTTAAGCAGTTGATAAAGGAGTACGCCAGTGGTGGTGCATACTGTCATTAAGAAGTTGTGATTATGTGTGGATAAAGTATTTATAGTTTTTCTTTTACAGGTAGGTGGAAGGAAGGTGGCTTTGACAGACGAGAGATGGGGTTGAGGTTGATGTCAGTTGATGGAGTGGTGTGAAAATAGGTCATGGTGCAAGGCAGTCACATATGGAATTGTTATATTTTCTTCCCAATAGTTACAACATAATGGTTTGTTTGCTTGTTTTGGGTGGCAAGCATCAGGAGTGGAAGAAGAAGGAGAAGAAGAAGGAAAAATAAGAGGATATTGTACCTACTTTAAAGAGCTCTCATTGGTACGATGGTATGCAATGGGGTTTAATAACCAAACAGTATGGCTTGTTTTGTTGAGTTGCTAGAATGCCATGATGGCTGTTGAGCTGTTTTATTGCTTATAAGGGATAGTTAGTGTGATGGCGGGATTGCTAGACAACAGGATTTTATGATACTATTTTGGTTATTTTAAGCAGTGAAACGAGGCTGGGATTAGGCATCATGGTTTGTTCTTGTTTCTGTGTGGTTTCAGATGACATTGGGCATTATGTTGGTTGTCCAGTTGAAGGGTAATAATGAGGGGGTCATTAGAATTGTTATTGCTCTGGGATTAAGGAGAGCTCATTTGGTTATTACTGGATTGGGTGGTAAATGGGGCTGCAATTTGGTATGATGGCATGTATTGACTCTGTGTGGTTTTTATAATGCCCTTGAAGTCTTTGTGGAGCTGCCATTGGTCATGAAGTAAGGATTATTTAGTTCATGTGCAGTGGGTATGCTAAGTTATCTTAGCATAGGTGAAGGGTCAGTGTTTTGTTTTCAGTGGTTTTGGTAACTGGTTATTTTTGTTATGTGATAGGGTTTTAGGAGTTAACTATATCCACCTTGGTTAGTGGGGACGGGGTACACAGAATAATGTTTGGATGGAAGCCTTAATGGTGTTTAGATTGCTGGAAGTGTGCTGATGAGGTGTGGAACAGACCATTTTGTCCAGGGACATCTTCAAGGTGGGGGTTAGTTAGAGTTGTAGGATTTGGGAGGATAGTTGTAGGATAGGGTTAAATAGGAATGGATGAGGTTTGGGAGGAAGTGAGGTAGGGGTAGGGAGGGGCTTAAAGGATGTTAGTCAAGTGTAACTGGATTAGGAGTCACATTTTGGCATGAATTTGCTACCCGCCCTCCCTCCCTCTTTTTATTAGTTGGGATGTGGTTATGTTTAGTTTGGACAGGGCAGAGAAGAGGGGCAGGCTTGCCCTCTTCTGCTCCCCCTCTGGTGCTGGATGGTCAATTCAATAAGTTGGAAAAGAAAAGTGAGCGGTTACACTGCTTGACAAGTACATAATTAAGCAGTGGAAGCTGCTTATTGGAGTGATGGTATAATGCAATAAATGGGAATGAAAGTGAGTGGTTACGCTGTTTGATAAATACTGATAAATAGTAATGGAAGTGAGCGGGTACGCTGCTTCATAAGTAGGTAAGTGGAGGTATGAACGCTGCTTACTGATCAGGATGAGCAGTTTTACGCTGTCCTGTCCTAAGATGTTACATGGATGTTATTTCATCTGTATCATGTTTGGTTGAAATGAATGAATATTGAGTAACATTTATGTTTATGGAAATTTAATAAAGGTCGTCAAATGTCATTCGGTGTAATGTGTTTCTTGAAGGGGACCGGGACAATTATATATTATCCCTAATGAGCATAACTGGGATAATACCATAGATCATTTGAGGGGACCCACACATGGGGTGAAGCATTTAGGAGCTGCCTCTGTCCATTAGTAGTACAGGGGGCAGTCCGGGGGGCAAATGTTCTATTTCCCATCCATATATCTAAATAGCGCTTGAATATGGACAAGAAAGAGCTTTGTCTTATGTGGATGGAAAGTCTGTTCCAGAGCAGCAGTATCCTCTGCAAAATATACATATCCCTCCAAAGCATTCTGTTGATGTTGCAGAAGAGGTTTAGATCCTTGAACTGAGTATTTATGATGTCATCTGACTTGCTGATATACAGTAAATCCATCAGTTTGGGGCTGCAGGGTGTCTTTATTTAGAAGTGTTCTTTATTTATTACACTAAACTTGTGGTATTCTTGAGAGGTGGGTTGTATGGTGTGTGGCACTGGTGTATTTTATTTTGGTTCTTGATGTACTAAAGGCATGAAAGCCAACTCAGGAATCTAGGATATCTTTGAACAACATTATCGAATCAACAATTTGATATCAATTGGGATAAGGAGTGACTTTATTGAATCATTCATTTGAATATCAATTGGGATTCATAGTCAGTAAAACAAATTTCTGTCTTTTAACTATGTGAAACTTTAGAATTTTACTAGTGACATTTTTAGCACATAAGTCTCTTGTGCTGTCAATTCCTTCATGTGTCAATAACAACCTTACTTCAACATTACATAGCGCTCTATGTGCTGAGTAACATATTCCTCATATGCTCATAGGAGACAGATAAGACATACCCTTACATACTGGGATTCTTTTAACAAATTTTCTCTCAACATATTCCATGGGTAGTAAATTTTCTTTGGAATAACAACAAAAGGAGGACGTATACTCTGTTACAGGTATAACATATGAATTAGACTCAGAAGAATATTAGGTGATCTAGTGTCCATGCCTTTGTACAAAACATCCACCAATTTCATTGCTTTGTATCTGGCAAGCTCTGCATTAATGCTGAAGCACATATTCCTTATAACCATTATACCAAGGTATTTTATTCAGTCAACCCCTTCCAGCCAATAAGTATCTATAGCAATGGATTTAGTAATACATGCTGAGCCAAAGTTTGTGAATTTGCATTCGTTAGTTTTCGAATTTAAACCCTCGTCCTTAAATAGACAGATGGAGATTAAATAATTGATATATGAGAAAAAAAACATCATTACAATTTACTACCATCCTGATTTTAATATCATCTGAATACTTTACAATCCAGTGCTTGGGATGTTGGAAAAAGAGAAATAAAAATGTTAACCAAAACAGTTCCAACTCACAAAAGCCAATAATGCTTTCAATTTATTAAACATTTCAGAAACTTGAAAACAGTACTTTCAGTGACAGATAAAATGTTTTTAGCTCTTATAAAAGCACTATATGTATGTGTATATACACACACACAAACATGCAATTTTATACAATATGCAGTAGCCTATGTAGGAAACAGGAGAGTGTATATATTTGTTGTGCAGTGAATCCAAAGGTATTTATAAAACAGATGATGTGAAATTATAATAATAAAATAAAATTGGAAAAAGGCAAACTGTGTCATCACTGTGTTCATTAAGATCACAGACACTAGTTTGAGTCTCATGGACACACATTCTGCCAAGTTGAATATGTTTACTCTGATAGGGTATACCTACTGAGAATGTGAAGTGGTCAAATAAAATGACCACAAACAAAAGCTGCAGTGATACTTTATTTATACACATTCAATAGCAACACCCACAACACGAGTGAAAACACATACATACACACACACACACACACACACACACACACACACACACACACACACACACACACACACACACACACACACACACAACATTTCATTGCTGTTGCCAAGCTGATCAATAACTTTAAACTGTGGCTAAACAGCAGTGGATCAAACCCTTTCATCCACACACCTCAGATATCTGACTGTGATCACATTAAAGAAAATGCTGCCCACAATAATGTATTTTTTCTGTTTTCACAATAGAAAAAAACACAGACTACCACTGACAAGACAAATCAGTGTTTAGTTACTTCCCCCTTTTGTGTATATTCACACACATGCACTCATACACATAAATTGAAATTACCATACCAAGCTAGATAAATTACTATTGAACTATGATCAAATCACAACAGAGGTCACTTTCAATGATAGGCTCCCATACCACTATGAACTAATACTGTTTGACTGTGTCCAGCTCAGAGGAATGATTGTGCTCAGGTAGAAAATGACTATAGCTCTACATTTCAGCTTGTTTTATTCTGAAAAGTGAGAACTTTTAACAACCCTTTTTAATGTATGGTTGTTTTCACATGCATCCAGCTTAACCCTACTCACACACACATATAAACACACATTGATCCCTCCAAGTTAGGTCAGTAACTGTTTAAAAGTGATCAAATGACAGGAGAGGGTCTGTCATTTTCATATACATATTGTCTCTCATTTTCCACAAATGGATACTTTTGACACCTTACCTCATATGTCTTACTGTGATCAAGCTTAAAAAAGTGAATGGTTACAGATAATATATTTCAGCTGATTTCACTCAAAAAAAAACCTCATAGAGTGCCTTGAAAAACTAGATCAGTATTCAGTAGCTTATATAGACACTGGTTAACACCAATCCCTCTTTGTGCAGGACAGTCCCAATTTGAGTAGTTGCATCTTGCAAAAAAAGTCCTGAGATTTTAGGCCATAGAAATTTACTAAAATTTACTAATTTACTTTAAAAATATATAGAACAATTATTATATTCTAATACAAGCTTCCTCTATCAGTGGCCAAAATCATTCCATATGTAAGCTATATAGGCATTTCCCCCATAGCCATATACCTGTCTAGTGGTAGCTGACATAACCACTACATCACCAAATAATAAATGGGCATCCATCACCTTCCCTGATGTTTGAGTGAGAGTATTTTATATACAGTATATATGTTACGGCCTACTGTCACTAACTTGGGATGTGAAGTCTTTGCCCTCCAGGTCAACAGGCCTTCAAAAGGTTTGTTTTGCAATTGGTACATTAGGCAACTGGTCCTTCCAGTAATGGGGTAAACCACATACTGCAACCCATTCCTATCATGCTCATCCAACTCTTCCAACACACAAAAATTTACTCAAACTCGGGTCATCAGAGTTGTGGCCTGGGCTTTATCCCTATATACCACAGAGCTGTGTCAGATGCTGTTTTTCCACATAAATGCATCCTAGATCCACTATTGGTTTTTGAAGAAAGGTACTTCTTTCACCTGTTATGTTCGACCATTCAGAAGTAATTTATTACAAACTGCACCTGTTAGAACCATGATAATATAAACATCAGATATGCTTGTAATATTTCTGATGTCACTGACAGCTCAGACAGCTTCCAAAAAAATTGACCATGATTGGCACTTGCATTTGGACATTATTGAGAAAAGAGGTTGTTTTTTTTTTTGTTTTTTTTGTTTTTTTAACATTGGCATCTTTGTTTTGCTACAATGAGTAACCAGACTGATTGCAAAAACATACGTGATCTCTTTTAAAAGAAAAAAGTGTGCGAATAAAATCATTTTTATGAGCCATTATTATTCAAAAGGATACACTGGATCGTAATGGTATACTAATGTTAATAGGTTTGCATGCCAAAAACAGCATTTAACAGGATGAATTGGGATTTTCTGAAGAGATCTGTTGAGGCATTTGGATTTCCAGAAAGACGGACATTTATATTCAATGTCTGTCAAACAGGTGGATAGTTATCTAAAAAAAAAATCTTACATGCAGAACTAGGCAGAGGAGTCTACTTTCACCTTTTGTAGAGGCATTAACCAGAGATATAAGACAATCAAATATAATTGTATATAAATGGAGAAACAGTAATGAGAAAATGGCCATTTTTTTAGATGGCATAATATGGTATGTTACCGATCTAAAACATGATATAAAAATTATATTTTATAAACTAAACTTTTTTACAAGTATAGCTGGGTATAAATTATATAAAGCAAAAACAAAGGCTGTATTAATGAATTATGTTCCAGCACATGACTTGGTACAAAACTTCCCCTTTTTGTGGGGATATGACTATATGAGATACTTGAGAATTTGTTTTAACTTGGATGTTGAGCAAGTAAATAAAAAAATGCCGGAAGGAACTACTCAGAAGCTTGTAAGTAAGGTAAGACTATGGAAATTCTTATTTATAGAAATTGACAATAAGATACAAAAGTGATGAAGTTGTTTTTGGCCCCTCTGGTTCTTTATAGAGGTCAGGGTTATTGCAAGTAAGGTAAGACTATGGAAATTCTTATTTATAGATATTGACAGTAAGATACAAGGGATTAAGTTGTTTTTGGCCCCTCTGGTTCTTTATAGAGGTCAGGGTTATATGTATCAACCAAGAAACTGGATATGGAAGAATATGATAAAAAATAAGGATTTTTTTTTTAATAACAATACAAAATGAGTACAATAGAAAAACTAATTCTGACAAAGGAACCGGGTGGTTTGGTACTTCCAGATTTACTGGCATACTATAATGCCACATGTCTTAGATTAATTTTATTGATTCTGGATTTAGAATATATGCCCAGAGGAAAAGAAGGACATGATAGACAGCTGTGATGAGGCAATAACAGGATCATGTATGGCCATTTAAGCAGATTTAGAAAAGGAATATAAAGAGCATCGCATACAAACTTATACAGATAAAACGATTAAGCACACAATGCCTTTAACTAAAATTAGTGCTTGAAAAAACAGAATAACAGCAATAGGTTATAGTGTGTATAAAGTAATGAGAAAAGCACAAAAATGTAATGTACATTTGGAAAACTAAGAACAAAAAAATGAGATTTTTGATGACAGATGTTAAAAGGACATAAGTTAATAAAAGCTGGTAAAGCTAGGTTTAATGCTAGAGTTCAGGGAGGATATGTAGAAGCTGGCTAGTAAAGCTGTTAGGCCATACATAATGGATTTTATAACTAAGGCTAATGCTAATATGGCAACCAGAAAAGAAATAGGTACAGGATATAAGGTAATCTTAGATTTGAGAAGAGAATATAGTACAAAAATTAAAAATAGCATGAACAGGATCATGTATGGCCATTTAAGCAGATTTATAGCAGAACAATTAAACAGAGCTATTACTGGTGACTGGTAGTGGGGGATATGTTTTATCCCTAGCTATGCAACTAAATTGAGAAAATTCAGAATTGTGGCACAGTAATGTTTGTACAAATAGTTCTTTAGCCCTACAACAACTGAAAAAAAAATCCTACAGACAAGATACATAGGTTGGGGATGTGATAGTGCAGAGTTTCTTAGAAACATATATTTTGGTTATTTAAGGAGTTTCTTTAATAAAACATGAATTAAACATTGTGTTAAGTCTTATACTTGGGAGAGACTTTAACCTCAGTATTTTTGTTGGATGTAAAATACCATGTACTAAAAAAGATGAGAGTTGCTATCTTTAGTGTTGATAGTGGCTAAAAAAGCTATAACCTGACAATGAAAAAACAAAAATAAAACATCAATAACATAGGTAAGAAAAACATGATTATAGAGATTAAAAATATGAAACTGAGAACTACAAGAGATCAGAGACAGAACTAGCTAGTACAAATAGGATGCATGGGGTTCTGTAATAGAAATCAAGTTTGAAGATAACGTTGATATGGAGGAAAGCAATTAAGATGTTTTATTTATTTATTTTTATTTATTTTTATTTTACATTTGTTGACCGGGATAGTCCGACTGGATACATGTCCATTTTGATGTGTAGATCTATTTAATAAAAATAAAGTGTAATAATAGGAATGATGTCACTGGTCACAGAAAAATAAACTATAATATTAGGAATGATGTCACTGGTCAAAAAAGTAAGCTGTAATATTAAGTATGATGTCACTGATCCAGTTGTTAAGATTTGAAATATAGTGAAAATATAACAATATGTTCACTAGATCATTTCTGATCTCAAATGATATTCATGATTTTTGTTGCAGGCGCAATGTTTAAATTTACTTATAGATTAAGACTATAATGAATAGTTGTTTGTAATGCATGGCTTTACATGCTTAACAATGGTAAGCCAATAAAAGTTAAATGCAAGCACTAATTGACATGACACTAGTACATATAATTACAATATTGTTGTGCCTGAAAACAGTGCTGATATAACAAGTGCACAATGCATGGGGATTGCATAGTATGTATAAATGAAAATGTGGTAACCAATAAAATGTTTCTGTTAAAAAAATCATTTCTGCTTACAAAAGAAAAAGTGGAACAATGGCCTGTTTCAAAATGTGGGCTTGCACCAGCAGCTGCATGGACACCAACCTTAATCTGGTCCTGTCTTCAGGCATTCCTTTAAAAGACAACTACACATAAATGTGTTTTCCTTTCCAAAAAGTGATCTTGTTCCCTGTAATCCAACACTGAGATACAAGTCCTAGTATTACTGTAATAATTTTGAGGTGTTACATTTACCTATACATCAGAAAGTATTAATGTTAGTCAATTGCTTTTATGTTTTTTACATGGTTTTAGTTTACATGCTGCTTTACCAATCACGTGTCTTTGATCATGTGACCATGTTTAGAATGTTTAAACATGATGATCTTGCATTACTATACAGTTCTGATGAAGTCCCTTGCAACTTTTATGTTGAAGGACAAAAGTGCTCAGTTTTATATTTTGCTGATTATTAAACAGGTTAAACTTCTTTCTGTGAAGTCAGACTGTTTTTATTGTTTCTTGGTGGTGATTTACACTAGTAAATTTTGCCTGAAGGAGTTTTCACTACGTCACATACAGACAAAAATAACATAATTTAATAACACCATTTGAACTTAATTCTATTTTCCTTTCTTTCCTGCAGTTCTCTCATAATCTGTTACATCATGAAGACTAGGAGTGCCAGAGTATTTTGGTTAGGTTACTTATTGTAAGTACACAGTCATTAAAAAAACAATGGTTCTAAAACAAAGGCATTAAATACACCTCATCAGTCACAGATTGCCAGCATTACACCTCATATAAATATGTAGCCTAGAGCTACAGTTAAGAGCCTGAAAAAAAATGCAAGGATTTTAAGATTGTTTTTTGGGTACAAATGAGCAAGAAAACTCCACTCCCACATTAGTTTCTTTTTTTTTTTTCTTATTACTAATTAGTTGTCTTTTTGCCATCATCAAAATTTGAGTGCCACAAAGTAAGTAAGAAAATATTATCATTTTATTCCTCTGATTTTCTGACAATGTTAGATTTTGCATTTTCTGAAAAAGTGCATGTTTTCATCTACTTTTTTCTTTCAGCAATTTTGCACATACAGTGATTGGTTGAGACAAGTCGGGGAGTTGGGGGAGGAAAGATTAACATCAAAAAGCTTCTAATTCTAGCTACAGTATTAAAAACTGTGAATGCAGCACAAATAAGCTCAGCCCAAGTATCACCCTTTAATCACAGGGGTAAGATTTCTCACATCTGCCTTCACATAAAAACACAAACCACACACCAACCTTCGTGGAGGCTCTCAATAAAAATCTACCCAAGTAGCAGAGCCCTACAAGGCAGAAATGCACTCGACCACCACAACACAACACTAATCACGAGACACATAAATCTCCTAAAGAGTGTGCCACTCAACCAAAGCCTCTAAGGCAAAACAACATGCCCAACACACTAGAAAATGGTGACTCGATAGTGAGGCACACTGATGTCCCACTCACTAGGTTGAATAAGGAGAAAGTAACAGTCAGCTGCCTGTCGGGTGCCAGGATACAACACATAATGCATGCACTCAGATCACTCAACAATAAGTACAAATATGACTCTGTCATTGTACATGTGGGTGTGAATGACCTGAGATATACATCCCTGGACTACATGAAAAGAAGCATGGAGGAGCTCTCGGATTATGTAGCCCAGGTGGGTATGACCCTAGCCCTGAGCAGCATCCTACCATCACCCAGAATGATACCACAGTACAAACAGAAAATGACTGATTGCAACAATTGGCTAAGTTTCTGGTGTCATTCTAAGGGGATCCAGTATCTGTCTGCCTGGGATGACATGATTGACAGACCTCGATGCTTTGCCAGAGATGGGCTTCCGGATACTGGCCAAGGCTCTTGACACCCCTATAGTGCCTTTTTTAGGCTGTGTTCCAAAGACCAAATTACCACTGTAACAGGTACAAACAAATGCAATCTGAGGGTCATGTTGCTCAACACTAAAAGTCTAAATCTCAAAATGCACACTCCTTAAAATGGAGAACATCAACATTTGTGCTGTAACAGAGACCTGGTTCAAGGCAGCAGAAAGCACCTCTGCACTACCAGGCTATAACTCATTCCACACCTTTCGGCCCCAAAACTTAGACCGAAGCTCCAAAGGCGGTGGTGTCTCCATATTCATAAAGGATGCACACACCTCCAGGCTGGTAGCCCAACATAATGCACCAGAGATACTTCAGGTGCAGCTAACATTAGGTAAGACAGCAATTCAGGTCGTAGCCTCGTATAAGTCCCCAACCATGTCCCAAGACTTGCACTCCACGTTCCTAAGCACCCTGGAGAATATTAGGGTCCAACCTAACACTCTTACTGGGCAACTTCAACTATCCCTCCATTAACTGGGTAAATTACTCATGCACCAGTACACTTGCCCAACATTTCCTGGAGGTCATTAATTCCAATGCCCTGGACCAGCTCATTCTTACCCCCACTAGACATAGCACCATTCTTGACCTGGTCATTACTAACATGGGTGACCATTGCTCTACACCAATAGTCAGCTCCTCCCTGGTTAGATCTGACCACAAACTAATCACCTTGGAAATCCACATCTCTCTCACCCCCACCCCCAGCAAAGGTAACCACCATGAAAAACTTCTCCAAAGCTAACTTTGGGATCCTAAAAACAGAGGTGGCTAACTTCACGGCACCCATGTAAATAGAGAATAGTTGCGTGACTGCAGAATCATACACCAATGCACTGTACGAACACATACACAAATGCATGGATCTCGCCATACCCAATAGAACCAAGACATTCTCCTCCAAAAAAAGGAAGCCAATCTGGTGGTCCCCTGCCATAAACAAACTCTACAACAGAAGGAGGAGACTGATGTGGAATAAGGTGAAGTCCCAAGACTGGAAAAACTCCCTTATCTGCCTTAACAAAAAGTTGAGATCCCTCATCAAATCCTCTAAAGCTAGGTATGAAAACAGAATTGCAGCAGATAGTAAAGACAACCACAACGCCTTCTATAGTTATGTACAGAATCTCCATGGCAATACCCAGATTTGCTCTGAGCTATTGCACAATGGTACCTCCTATACTGAGCCAACAGATATTGCCAGTATACTGGCCGACAGATTCAGTGCCAACTTTACCCACCTCTCCCTCCTAAAGTACCAGTCACAATACCAGTAGATTGCCAGGCACCCAGTATTACTGCTGCACAGGTTAAAACAGCACTGTCCAAGGCAATTAATACAGCTTCTGTGGGACCTGACAATATCCCTGGTTGTGTTCTACATGAACTACAGAGTGAACTGGCACCTCACCTGTGTGCTCTGTTCAATCACAGCCTCACCTCAGGCTTTGTCCTTGCTGAATGGCGCACTGCTACAATTATCCCTCTCCACAAAGGAGGAGTGACTACAGACCCTGGGAACTATCGCCCCATTAGCCTGACGAGTCTGATATGCAAAGCTATGGAATGCATCATCATGGACCTAATAAACAAGGATACAGGGAATCTCCAAACTCTGGATCCCACACAGTTTGGTTTTTTGAAGGGTAGATCATGCCTGCTCCAGTCACCAGAGCTGTGGATGAAGCCAAGGTGGTTCATACAGCCTACCTTGATCTGGCTAAGGCTTTTGATACCATTCCCCACTCAGGAATCATAGAAAAACTCAATAAGCTTGGCATCAACTCCTATGTCACTAGGCAGGATGCAAACGGGCTCACAGATAGAGCTCACAGTGTGAAAGCAGCTGACTCCAAGTCAGACTGCTGATTGGTCACGAGTGGAGTCCCACAGGGTTCAGTCCTGGGTCCTCTCCTGTTTGGTATCTACTACTCTGAAGTCCAGGCCAACATGAAGGCACTCTGGCTGACAAAGTTTACAGACGATTGGAAGTTGGGAGCTATTATTAACTCCCCAAGTGATGTTGACATCCTACAGAATGCCCTCACTGTGACTAACGAGTGGTGTCAGAATCACGGCCTTAAGCTCAATGCCAAAAAATGTTTTATCATCCCCTTTGGGAAAAAACAGATCCTATGAATTATCACATCGATGGTAGTCCACTGAACACAGAAGACGTTATAAGAGATCTGGGAACACAGGTTGACAGCAACCTCTCTTTTGATCACCACATTGCCACTGTGGTCAGAAAGTCCTTCTATATGGCACATCTCATTACTAAGGGTTTTGCATCCAGGAAGAAAAAGGTCATTGTCTCCCTCTACTCTTCCCTCATTAGGCCAATCATTGAGTACAATGCCCCATTTGGCATGTACCTCACTAGACAGCTGCAACAACTGGAGGATCCTAGGCCTTAAACACTTGTCCTATATGGACAGACTCAAAAAACTCCAGCTATTCTCTGTTTCATATCGCCTACTTAGAGGTGATCTCTGCTTGACTTACAAAGCCATGTCTGACCCAACTCTGTCAGAAATGTTACATCTAAAGCAATCCTATTCCCTCCGCAGCACACGCTCCAGAGACCTCAACCTCATTACCACAATTAACAGAACATTCTGGAGGGACAGGTTCATAACCCAAAACTGCCCATGCTATGGAACAGACTTCCCATACATGTCAAGCAAGCATCTCGCTGACCCTCTTCAAGAGAAATCTTGATGAGTGGATGGGAAACAGAAAATTCACCCCAAGGATAACACCAGTGGCTCTACTCGACAGAGGCACTGGGAACTAAGGTCGGGTGGCACTATGCCAGGGTAATCCTATGGCTAGGCTTGTAAAGGCCTCAGGGCCATTAGCCTAGTACACACCTATGAACCTATGAACAATGAGCTAATATTATTACTTTGAAGAGAGAAAGTAACTAAGCTACGTTTCAAGCCTGCCATTCAAACATTCCTTAAAATGATAATTCAGAGATCATGGCCACTAATAAAAATCAAATGAAGCAAAGTAATGAAAAATATGGATCGATGCTGATGGTCAAAAGAAGGCAGTTACAGTACTATTGTAGGCTGATGAGAGAGGGAACCATAGTAAATGATCCTCTCATCATAGAGATTTCTCTCTGTCCCTCTAAAATCGTATCAGGGGGGAAAATCATTGCATGCAAAACATAATCATATAGCATGACAGCCCCCTTTCAGGCTATTTTGGGGTATAACAAATTAGAAAATAATCATAGCCACTTATTTTGATACATAGACATTAGTAATAAAGAAAAGCTCAATATATGCTGACAATTATTTTTCCAGTTTTTGGGTGTGGCTCTCCTTTAAGGAAGCAGAGACAGCCATTTTATTTTCATTTCACCAAGTAGTATTTTTTCAGCTTGCATGACATACTTATCTTTCAACATTTTATCAAGCAAACATTGTTGATTTAAACTCTCTGTATACCACTGGAATTAAGCTTCATTAGATTTGGTAGCTGGTTAGTCAGAAACATTTTTATTATCAAAATTAAATCCTTTCTCTTAAACCATTAGCAATGGACTGTAAACTCTGTAAGCTACTTATTCCATGGCACGAAGCAGAACATGAAGAACTGCTGTTCAACATAAATAAAGGATTCTAGTATACTGATTTCATGCTTCTCTCACTGGTGGTGTCCTAGTCATGTGACTTTGCTAGTCACTCAGTGGCATTGCCTATAGTGCATCTCCCCTGGCTCTGTGGCAAAGAAGGATGAAACCTTAACTACAACACAGGATGTCCATGTTTGAATACTAGCATGGGTGCTGCAGACGCTGGGTGAGGGGGAGGATAGACTTGAGTGACTGATGCCAGCTCACCCATCCGAGACAGGGAAATGGCCAGACTCCACACATTTGCAACAGGGAGGTAGACATGTGGAAGTATGTAGAATTAGGCAGCAATTGCTGAGTCTATAAACCACCTGCTGGGGAGGGGTTAGGTCAAGGAGGAAAACACAAACGGCCAGCATCTGGCCCCCTCCCTCATGCCTGACTCTAACTTTCAAGGGGTAAGGCTCACTAGACTGGAATGAATGCACTTTAAGGCTCTTGCTCATTCTGGGAATGCCTATCTTTCATCCCTGGAAGGAATGAATGAGTTTATGGAGAGCAGGAAGGGGGGTTCCTTGGGCTAGTCCAGTAGTTAGGAAGGGATAAAAAAAAAATAAGTGCATGTAGTAGCATGGCTTAACACAACATACAGTGACTTCTCTTAGTATTAATACTAATACCATACAGGGGGTTCTATAACTAGAAGTAGAACTGGGGGAGGTGTATAGCATGAAATGAAAGTATACCTATCTGAGGAGCTGCAAAACAACAGAACTCAGTCGGATCCTTATCCTTACAGCTTCAGGCAGTGATTTCATTAAAGGAAAGGATTCTCTGGGTTTCTCTGGCAATAAAGACACTCCTTAAAGAAACATGCACCAAAGAGAAAAGTGGTACAATATACAGAGACCGTATAAAATGGTAGTGTGAAAAATGGTGAGCAAGAAATGTTAAATCAGCCACTGGGATTCTTGTTTATTCAAGATGTGGTTAAGTATCGGTTGTGATGTTACAGTTCTATTGTTTCCCAATGTGAAATCAAAGGGAAAAAAAACATTCATAGACTGAAGCTAGAGAAATAAGGGCAAGACTTTACTTGTATTACTACTTGTAGAACTTAAGAAATTGCACATTTTGTTGCAGAGCTGTTTTTCTTATTTGATTTTAATCCAGTATTGTAATCTTTTATTTCAGGCATCTATTTATTTCCTGTCAATCATCCAAACATGTCAATCAGAAAATCACCTTCAAGAGGGATTGTCTTATATCAGTGTCCACAATTGATTAACATTGCTAAACTATAAGAAAGGAAAACAGAAATTAAATATTAATCTTCTTAATGTGAGTGATACCAAGCTATGCATCTGACCGGTAGCATATCTGAAATATAGAAGAACCTTTCAAAGCAGAAAGGCTGTGTCACCCTCCACCCTACCCTTGATCTCTATGTATACTTCCACTGACATGGAAGAAAGAGAAATGTATTTTTCCCTTTCCTTTCAACTGATGTCACCTCAAGGGATGTAGCTTAGAAATCAAAGCTGTAGGGGTACAAATTCCCATTTGGGAGTGCAGGGGTCACAGGTCCCCAACAATAATATCTACATTGAAATTTAATGTATAACAACTGTCTACTGGTAGATGATAAGATTATGTGCAGAAGACTGCTCTCAGTGCATTGTAGTTTAGCTGTTAAGGCTGATCCTAAAATACAACCCATTTAATAATAATAGCAATAAGGTATGACCAGAGGTTATGTTATTGTGCAGCTTAATCAACCTCTGAGGGGAAATATGCAACTTGGCTATGTCTCATGCCGAATTATCTCCCTTCGATGTTGATTAAGTAGCACATTAACATAGCCTGACCATACCTTATTGCATAATTACAACCACTTCTATAACATTTCTTTTCTATGCTGCTCAGATGTTTCTATTTATCATGAAACTCTTCCTCATCATGTTAAAGGAATAGCATAGTATTCAGGGATCTGCAGTCTGCTGTGGTCTGCACACCCAATCAGAATAGGTCAGCTGTGCCAGCAGTAAACCCTGAACCTGTTAACACTGCTTTTTACACAACGACCTAGGCCCATATTATTTTCTTGTTTTCCACAATCAGCATAAGTGAGGTTAGAGTGAGAATCTAATCTAAGTTTCCTCTGTTCACTTGTATGAGACAATGATCAATTTGTTAGGAGTAGAATAGCAAAATTACTCACCACACACTCTTGTGCACGATGCAATGGATTAATAACAGAAAACTCAAGGCAGCCTATACAACTCTGGTATGGAGCACAATACCAGACTATGCTAACAGTCAAAATATGAGGTATTCCTTGGCTGTTGCATAATGAAGAAAGGTCTAGGTGTTTTACTTATTCACAACGGTAGTATTATGTCTGGTCGGACCCACTGTCCACCAGACTTCCAAGACACTGATACTTCCTGCTTCTAGACTGTCCCATTTTCAAAGTGATTGATTATGGAAACATCCCTAATCTATTAACAGTGTTTATCATAATTGTTAATGACTTAACTCTAGTCATACGCAATGGATTAAGACACTCATTCCGAAGGCATTTTTTTAAATAACTACAAAAATTCTTATTTACTAAAACAATGAAGACACAAAAAAATAAAATATATTCTGGTACCTGCAATGAAATGTTTTTTTTCAGTAGTGATAATGATGTTTTGTGCACCTTACAGGGAACACTATCATCATTATTATGCTCAGTAAGCTGCCAACTCACCTTTGATGGCTGAATGATCAGAAGACTGCGGGTTCTATTCCCAGACCAGGTGCACAGATTCATTTTTCAAAAATGATACTGCAGCACACATAAGGGCAAAGCTGCACTCCAGAAGTGCTATCCTTCAGCCTAGACATTAAACCAAGGCTCCACCTGCCTGAGTTGGTGGTAGTTTAGGTGGATGTTAAAGATATAATGGTGGTTATTAGAAGAACAAGATAATTTCCCCAGTTTCTAGGCAAATTTCCTACATCTTTATAAACACTGGTATGAGGATTGCATCAATGCACCCAGTGTGACACCCAGATGGCAAGATGTCACCAACTTAGATGTAAAGATGGCTGGCACTGATGGGGTTTGTATCCCACCACTGCCAGCTAGGGGTGAATTAATTGCAAGAAAGTACACACATGATTATTTCAATAATTAATTAAAAAAATATAACCTGGTGACAACAGTATAAAGTGAATATGCACTGCTGTCCTGAGCATGGTCTTCCAGCATGCATGCCAGACTAGACTGCACATGGGCCACTTACACAGCTATGTCTTTGGATAAGCACTCCCGGGGCACTTTAATGTCTCTCTGGACTTACTGCCACTACCCTGGATCAGGATCAGAGACCCGCAGTTATCAACTGTTCTTAATGAAGCCAAATATAAATGTACCATTTAATCTCTTTCACTTGTAGTAGGCCCAGCAGTGTAATAGCAGACATTTGCCAGAAAGCCTATTAATCAACAATTTACATACTGATTAGCTTCTTCTTAGAAAAATAACAGTGCATACTAGACATATATGCATAATAAACAATTAATACATGTTAACCACAAGGGCTTAAAGGTAAAAAAAATAAATGTACTTAAATAATAAAGAAAATAATGCTAATACACACAGAGAAATGAAATAAAGGCAATAAAAATGCAGGATGCATACAGAAAAATCTAAGCTCCAGATCCTTATGTTCCCTTGCTGTCTCTTATTGCAAAATACTGACTATAGCTGTTATAAATTAGATAAATTAATATATAATCTTCAAGTAAATACCTTTTTTGGATGGATACACCACACCTGCAATCAAGATGGCATCATCACATACCACAGCACACAGTTATATACATTGGTTTTGTTTTCCCTGACCCCCCAGTGCTTATCACATGACTTCAACATCCTGTTACTGGCTTCAGTTTACACTGTAGAAAAACGCATAGTTAGGGCAGTTCTTTTATTTGTCATAGCAAAGTTTCTCAAGAATAAAAGCTTAATCACAACAGTCCAGTAACAATAGAAATTACCAACACTTATCCAAGTCTACTTCTGTCCCCTGACTTCATCCTTGTGTGGCTTAATGACACACAAGCCATGAAGTCTATCACAGACTGTAGCAATTACATCTCAAAAGATAGTGTCTGGTCTTTAAACTCTTTTATCATATTCACAAGAGAATCATTTTAAATTGAGTTGCTGGCTACTGAGACTTGGCTGCATATATCAACTGGACACAAGCTGATTTAAGTATATTTTCTGCACTTATTTAAGATCTGAGTGAGTAAATATTGTGTGTCTTGGATTCAGTAAATATTGTGTCTCTGAATCTCTGCAGTTAGCCATCTGAGCTCACTGAAAGTTGTTAGACTGCTTTGAAATTCCTTTGTTAGTGTTAATTAGCTTGGAGGTTTCTGCTAGCATTAAAATCTGTGTTGGTTACATTTCTAGTAATCATTTTAAATCGAGTTGCTGGCTACTGAGACTTGTCTGCATATATCAACTGGACACAAGCTGATTTAAGTATATTTTCTGCACTTATTTAAGATTTGAGTGAGTAAATATTGTGTGTCTTGGATTCAGTAAATATTGTGTCTCTGAAGTTAGTTCCCCACCTCCCCTCCCTGTTTCTTGTTGTGGTGTTAATCTTGGTGGCTTTGGAATTGCCCGCCCCTGCTGTAAATCTCTTTTTGCACACTCCTCCTGGACCCATCTCATTCGCTCACTCAACTGAGTACAATGAGATCATATTTTGATTTTGGATACTCTTACCAGTCCCATCTCCTCTGCAGTGTACAGAGAGAGCACTTGGGAAGGGCATTCCCCTATAGTATCTTAATCTGCTCTGTTTCCTCCATCTCAAAAATAAAAAAATTGTACTTCATCTGCCTTACTTTATTTGTGTTTCTTCCTACTTTATTACCTTATTTTGCTTTTGCCTCTTTTAAAAGTACTCAATTAAATTTATTCTGCTGCCTTTATTACTGCTTGTTAGTAGCCTGATTAAATTGTAACTGTTATTCTAAGGTCCTTGGTTTAAGCACTTGGGCTTCAAACCAGTTGTTTTACATTAAGAAGGTTTGTGGTCTGCACTGTTGTGGCAGGACAGGTAGCGTACATCCTTCTAAGTTGGGAATTGCTGACTGAAGGCTCAGTGTCTGTTATTCTAAAAGTGTATTAGTTCTAGGTTAAGGACTTGGGCTTCAGGCCAGTTATTTTACATTAAGAAGGTTTGTGGTCTGCACTCTTGTGGGAGGAGAAGCTAGATTCTGCCCTTCTGAGCTGGGAATTTCTGGTTAAAAGCTTATTGTGCATGCTTACTTGAACTGTTTCTTTCTGAAATCGGTACACCTTGTTTGCTGTAGCATAGACTAGATTCAGGCCAGCTGGATCTAGCTTTGTTTGTATGAATTGTGCACTGACCCAGGCCGTCTTTTTTGGAGAAGGTTTCTCTGTACCCTAGTGGCAGGACTGTGCAGTTAGAACTTGTCTGATTGAAGACTGCTGGAACAGGGCTCAGTTTTAAGCTTTTCAACTGCTTAATTGGGTAAAGTGTTGTTTTGATTGTATCTGGTCTATTTTCTGGAAAAAAATATATACATATACTTGTTTCTTGCCTTTCTGAACTAGTATAGTCCAGTTTTCATGTTATTGCTGAATCCAGGGTTTGTTACATGTTTCTGTGTTGCCATACCTTACTTGGATATAAGGAAGTTTCTCTGTTCACCTGTGAGAGATGGGAGCTTTGAGCAGGCTATCTGTCCCTGGAGGAGTGGTTTCAGCCCAGACGTTAGTAGTTTATTGGCATTGTTGGGCTAATTTAATTGTATCTGCTCTATTTTCTGAAAAAAATATATATATACTTGTTTCCCACCTTTCTGAACTAGTAGAATCCAGTTTTCACTTTATTGCTGAATCCAGGGCTGTGTTACATGTTTCTGTGTTGCCATTACCTTACTTGGATAGAAGGAAGTTTCTCTGTTCACCTGTGAGAGAGGGGAGCTTTGTGCAGCCTATCTGTCCCTGGAGGAGTGGTTTCAGCCCGGAAGTTAGTAGTTTATTGGCCATTTTGGGCTAATTTCTATCTCTTTCACTTCCCTGCTATAAAAACCTTATTTGCACAGTTTTTACACTTGTATTCTGCGCAGCAAGTGCTTTCCAGGTGTTCTGCAGAGTCTACAGCAGCAGAGAGACAAAAGAGTGACTTTGGAGTGATTAAGTATCACTTTTCTGCTTTTCTTGCTGTCTTAACTAATTCCGCCTAAAACTCCAGTTTTTTTTTTTAGCGAATCTTTGATTTAAAAAGTTTGTTATTGTATACAACTCCGCACAGCTCTTCATGGTGTCCTGCAGAGTGATACAGGCAACAGAGAGACCCAAGAGAGACTTTTCCAGATTTGAGTATTTTTTCTCTGTTTTTTTGCTCAGACTGCCTTTTCCTACCTAAAAAGCAAATTTCTAACTGATCTGTGCTTTAAAAAGTTTAAATTGCATTTGCCTTCTGCTTTTTACAGTTTTTGCACTTGATTTATATCAATTTAAGTCGGTTTTGTTCTGTATAACTGTTGTAGGCTACACACTAAAGTGCGCTAGCCTGTTTATAGCATTTACAGTGTTGTCTGTGTGTTTTTCTGCTGTTTCCTGAAAAAAAAAAGTTCTCTTTTCCCGCCTTTGCTGGGTCTTTGCGTCAATTCCTATCTCTTTCAGTTTCCCTGCTTTAAAACCCGCATTTGCGCGGTTTTGTGCCAGTATACGACTCCACACAGGTCATCATGGTGTCCTGCAGAGTGATACAGGCAACAGAGAGACCCAAGAGAGACTTTTCCAGATTTAAGTATTTTTTCTCTGTTTTTTTGCAATGACTGCCTTTTCCCACCTAAAAAGTGAATTTCTAACTGATCTGTCCTTCAAAAAAGTTTAAATTGCATTTGCCTTCTGCTTTTTAGAGTTTTTGCACTTGTTTTATATCAATTTAAGTCATTTTTGTATTGTATAACTGTTGTAGGCTACATACTAAAGTGCGCTAGCCTGTTTATAGCATTTACAGTGTTTTCTGTGTGTTTTTCTGCTGTTTCCTGAAAAAAAATTCTCTTTTCCCGCCTTTGCTGAACTAGATTAGTCCAGATTTCAGGTTTTGCTGAATTCCGGACTGTGGTATAGTTTCCTGTGTTGCCCATATCCTTACTTGGATAGGAGGAAGCTTCTCTGTTCACCAGTGAGAGTGGGGAGCTTTGAGCAGCCTATCTGTCCCTGGAGGAGTGGTCTCAGCCCTGAAACTAGTAGCTTATTGGCCGCTCTGGATCAATTCCTATCTCTTTCAGTTTCCCTGCTTTAGAACCCGTATTTGCACGGTTTTGCACCAGTATACAACTCTGCACAGCTCCTCGTAGTGTCCTGCAGAGTGATACAGGCAACAGAGAGACCCAAGAGAGACTTTTCCAGATTTAAGTATTTTTTTCCTCTGTTTTTTTCTCCGACTGCCTTTTCCCACCTAAAAAGTGAATTTCTAACTGATCTGTGCTTTAAAAAGTTTAAATTGCATTTGCCTTCTGCTTTTTACAGTTTTTGCACTTGTTTTATATCAATTTAAGTTGTTTTTGTATTGTATAACTGTTGTAGGCTACACACTAAAGTGCGCTAGCCTGTTTATAGCATTTACAGTGTTTTCTGTGTGTTTTTCTGCTGTTTCCTGAAAATAAAAAAAAAAAATATTCACTTTTCCCACCTTTGCTGAACTGGTTTAGTCCAGATTTCAGGTTTTGCTGAATTCCGGACTGTGGTATATTTTCCTGTGTTGCCCATATCCTTACTAGGATAGGAGGAAGCTTCTCTGTTCACCAGTGAGCGTGGGGAGCTTTGAGCAGCCTATCTGTCCCTGGAGGAGTGGTCTCAGCCCTGAAACTAGTAGCTTATTGGCCATTTTGGGTCAATTCCTATCTCTTTCAGTTTCCCTGCTTTAAAACCCACATTTGCGTGGTTTTGCACCAGTATACAACTCCGCACAGCTCCTCGTGGTGTCCTGCAGCGTGATACAAGCAACAGAGAGACCCAAGAGAGACTTTTCCAGATTCAAGTATTTTTTTTCTCTGTTTTTTTGCTCCGACTGCCTTTTCCCGCCTAAAAAGTGAATTTCTAACTGATCTGTGCTTTAAAAAGTTTAAATTGCATTTGCCTTCTGCTTTTTACAGTTTTTGCACTTGTTTTATATCATCGTTTTTGTATTGTATAACTGTTGTAGGCTACACACTAAAGTGTGCTAGCCTGTTTATAGCATTTACAGTGTTTTCTGTGTGTTTTTCTGCTGTTTCCTGAAAAAAACAAACAAAAAAAATATTCTCTTTTCCCGCCTTTGCTGAACTAGATTAGTCCAGATTTCAGGTTTTACTGAATTCTGGACTGTGGTATAGTTTTTTGTGTTGCCCATATCCTTACCTGGATAGGAGGAAGCTTCTCCGTTCACCAGTGAGAGTGGAGAGCTTTGAGCAGCCTATCTGTCCCTGGAGGAGTGGTCTTAGCCCTGAAACTAGTAGCTTATTGGCCGCTCTGGGTCAATTCCTATCTCTTTCAGTTTCCCTGCTTTAGAACCTGCATTTACGTGGTTTTGCACCAGTATACAACTCCGTACAGCTCCTCGTGGTGTCCTGCAGAGTGATACAGGCAACAGAGAGACCCAAGAGAGACCTTTCCAGATTTAAGTATTTTTTTTTCTCTGTTTTTTTGCTCCGACTGCCTTTTCCCACCTAAAAAGTTAATTTCTAAATGATCTGTGCTTTAAAAAGTTTAAATTGCATTTACCTTCTGCTTTTTACAGTTTTTGCACTCGTTTTATATCAATTTAAGTCGTTTTTGTATTGTATAACTGTTGTAGGCTACACACTAAAGTGCGCTAGCCTGTTTATAGCATTTACAGTGTTTTCTGTGTGTTTTTCTGCTGTTTCTTGAAAAAAAAAAATATATTCTCTTTTCCCGCCTTTGCTGAACTAGATTAGTCCAGATTTCAGGTTTTGCTGAATTCCGGACTGTGGTATATTTTCCTGTGTTGCCCATATTCTTACTTGGATAAGAGGAAGCTTCTCTGTTCATCAGTGAGAGTGGGGAGCTTTGAGCAGCCTATCTGTCCCTGGAGGAGTGGTCTCAGCCCTGAAACTAGTAGCTTATTGGCCGATCAGGGTCAATTCCTATCTCTTTCAATTTCCCTGCTTTAGAACCCGAATTTGTGCAGTTTTGCACGATTTTGCGCATAGCGCAGCATCGAGCAGCACCGCTTAAACGGGTTTAAACTATTCCCGGCTCCACAAAGTCTGCTTTTCACTTTTTCCCTTACAACTGTTCTAAATCCCAAAGTAAGCACTCTATTTTCATTCTAAAGTCCTGCAGTTGCTCGTATAAGTAATCTTATAAGTAAGCACTAATAAACTAAAGCACTACACCCTCTTATACTCCCTTTAAGTACTTGGCTCCCTATTGGTCCTTTTTGATCAGTCAAAAAGTAGTTCCTTATACTATTCTGGCATGTCCAAAAGTCAGTTTCAGGTTTACTCTCCAGTCCATCTGGTGAATCTGGGAATCTTGAGGCAATGTTACAACTGCCTTATGTACACAGACCACCCTCTCCTCCTCCCAACAAGCTCAAATATATGTGAGAGATGCAACTATATAGCCAAACTGGAGGCTGAGCTCTCTCAACCCAATACTGGCGCAGTCAGTCAGGAGGAGAAGGTAACCACACACACCACAAATCCAGTCTCACATAGACCTATCGCAACAGAAACCCAAACACATAAACACACAAAAACATACTCGGAGGCTCTAAATAAAAATCTGCCCAAGCAGCAGAGACCTCCAAAGCAGACATCCAAGCAACCGCTACCCCACAACAATACCCACGTATCACATAGTTCACAAAGTCAGTGTGCCACACAGTCACAGCCCTTAAGGCTAAACAACACACCTAATACACTTGTAATAGGTGGCTCTTTTGTCAGACACACTGACGTCCCACTCACCAGGCTGAACAAGGAGAAGGTCACTGTAAGCTGCCTGTCGGGTGCCAGGATCCGCCACATAACACAAGCACTCAGGTCACTCCAAAGCAAGTACAAATATGACTCCATTATTGTCCATGCTGGTGTGAATGACCTGAGATGTACCTCCCTGGACTACATGAAAAGAGACATAGAGGAGCTCTCTGATCATGTATCCCAGGCAGGTATGACCCTGACCTTGAGTAGCATCTTACCCTCTCCAAGAATGATGCCACAGTATAAAGATAAAATGATCAATTTTAACAATTGGCTAAAGTATTGGTGTCATTCAAAGGGGATCCAGTGTGTGTCAGCCTGGGATGACATGCTCGACAAGCCACATTGCTTCGCTAGGGATGGCTTGCACCTGTCACCCCTGGGCTTTCGAATACTGGCTAAGGCTCTTGCCACCCCCATAGTGCCTTTATTAGGCAAGGCTCAAAAGACAAACCCACCTCCATAGAAAACACAAAGAAAAAGAAACTAAGGGTAATGCTGCTCAAAGCCAGAAGTCTAAACCTCAAGATGCACGCACTCGAGGCTCTCCTCAGTATGGAGAATATCGATATCTGTGCAGTAACAGAAACCTGGTTCAAGGCTCCTGAGAGCACCCCAGCACTACCAGGTTATACCTCATACCATGCTTTTCGGCCCCAAAACTCGGACCGAACCACAAAAGGAGGGGGAGTATCCATATTCATCAAATATACCCACACCTCCAGATTAGTGGCACTGCATGAAGCATTGGAGACCATCCATGTGCAACTAACAGTGGGCAAAACTGCCTTTCAGATTGTAGCCTGCTACAGACCACCCTCCCAAACTCAGGAACCCCACTCGGCTTTCTTGAGCACACTGGAGAATATGAAGGTCTCTCCAAACACCATTATATTGGGTGACTTCAACTACCCAAACATAGACTGGGAGCACTACTCAAGCCCCAACACCCTCACCCAACGGTTCCTAGAATTTATAAACTCAAATGCTATGGAACAACTGGTCACCACTCCCACAAGAGAGGAAAACATACTGGACCTGATCATCACTAACCTGGGGACTCTATGTTCCATACCAGAGGTATACCCCTCATTGGTAAGATCTGACCATAAATTAATTTCACTGGACATCCATATCCCGTCTCCACCCCCAGCCAAGGAAACCACGGTGAAGAACTTCTCAAAAGCAAACTTCACACTTCTCAAAACCGAGGTGGAATCCTTCAAAGCCCCCGGGCCAGTGGAAGATACGGCCCAAACTGCAGAATCCTTTACAAACGCTTTCTATGGACACCTACAGGAATGCATGGATCGTGCTATCCCAAATAAAACCAAGACTCATTCCTCCAAAAGCAGGAGACCTGTCTGATGGACCCCAGCCATAAATAAGCTATACAACAGAAGGAGGAAGCTACTACATGATAGAGCAAAATCCCAAAAAGAGAAGGCATCTCTGATCAGTACTAGCAAGAAACTATGATCCCTCATAAAATCATCTAAGGCCAGCTTTGAAAGAAAAATTGCACAAGATGCTAAAGATAATCACAAGGCCTTCTTTAGTTATGTCAGTAACCTGGGTGGCAACTCCCAGATATGCTCTGAGTTCAAAATGACAAAAAATATACTGAACCCACAGACATTGCCAACATCCTGGCAGACAAGTTCAGTGCAAACTTCTCCCCCCCTTCCCCTCCAAAAGAGCAAATGTCTATCCCAACAGAGTGTAGCCTCCCTGACATCACAGATGCACAGGTGAGAGCTGCCCTCTCCAAAGCAAAAAACACAGCATCAATGGGACCGGACGGTGTCCCGGGCTGCGTCTTACATGAACTCCAAGAAGAACTGAACCCTCACATAAAGTCACTGTTCAGTCTCAGCCTTACTACAGGATATGTACCCAAGGAATGGTGTACAGCAACAGTGGTCCCACTCCACAAAGGTGGTGTCACAACAGACCCCAGAAACTATCGTCCTATAAGCCTGACTAGCCTGGTCTGCAAAGCTATGGAACGTATCATCATGAAACTCATAAACAAAGACATTGGGAACCTCCAAACACTGGATGCTACCCAATTTGGCTTTGTTAAGGGCAGATCTTGCCTCTTGCACCTGGTCAGCTTCTTTGAAACAGTCACCAAGGCCATAGATGAAGGGAAGGTAGTCTACACAGCCTACCTGGACCTCGCAAAAGCCTTCGACACAATACCCCACTCGGGCATCATAAATAAGCTCACCAGCTTAAATATCAACCCCTATGTCACAAGATGGGTTGCAAACTGGCTCAGGGATAGAACCCACATGGTCAGAATTGCAGGTGCCATGTCAGACTCTAAACCAGTTACAAGTGGCGTCCCACAAGGCTCAGTCCTGGGACCTCTCTTGTTCGGTATATATTTCTCTGAGGTACAGGCTAACATGGGAGGACTATGGCTGACCAAGTTCGCAGATGACTGCAAACTGGGTGCCATAATCGACTCACCGAGTGACACAAGCATCCTCCAAAAGGGTCTCACAGAGATGGATAACTGGTGCCAGAGCCATGGCCTAAAGCTAAATGCCAAAAAGTGCATAGTCATCCCCTTTGGGAAAAACAAAGTGCCCACAAATTACCACATAGGTGGTAATCCATTAAGTACGGAAGAAGTAATTAGGGATTTGGGGACACAAGTAGATAGCAATCTCTCCTTTGACAATCACATTGCCAAAGTGGTTAGAAAGACTTTCTATATAGCCCACCTTATCAAGAAAGGGTTCACATCTAGATCAAGAGAGGTCATTGTGCCCCTCTACTCATCACTCATCAGGCCCATAATTGAATACAATGCCCCATTTGGGATGTACCTTACCCGACACCTGTAACAACTGGAAAGACCCCAAAAGTACCTCACCAAGAGGATCAAGGGACTCAAACAGATGCCCTACGCAGTTAGGCTAAAGAAACTCCAGCTCTACTCAGTTGCTTACCACCTACTCAGAGGCGATCTGTGCCTGACGTATAAAGCCATGTCCAACCCAGAATTAATGGACATGCTCCAACTCAGGAAATCCAAATCCCTTAGAGCTACACACTCCAGGGACTTAACCCTCAGCACAGAAATAAATAGGACATGCTGGAGGGACAGATTCATATCCCAGAGGCTCCCCTCACTCTGGAACAAAATCCCAACCCATGTTAGGCAGAGTCCCTCAATGACCCTCTTCAAGAGAAATCTTGACGAGTGGATGGGAGATCATAGGTTTACCCCTGGGATCTCTTCTGTGTCCCTACTTTTCAGAGGCACAGTCAACTAATCTAAAAGGGTGGTGAAAGCCAAACACACTCTGGTTAGGCTTATAAATGTCCTAGGGCAGATAGCCTAGTATCAGCCTATGAACCTATGAACCTAAGCCTGGAGATCCAACACATTTTAAAATACATTCCCTGTTCTTTTACATTCTTAAACCAAGAAGTCACTAAGCTATGAGGCACAAATGCACTGACTGCAGTGAATAAAATAGAAGAAAAATATATTACATTTTTAACTCCATTTTCTTTAGCATGGCATTACCTCAGGCATCCCAAATACCACCTCAGGGCATCCATTGAAAATAAGCCACATGCCTAATGGAACCATCCTAGTCAATAAAAAAAAAATAATAATTATGGCATCAACATTTTTTAAACTGCTTGTGCTGGCATGGTTATTGGGGATAGTAAGCATAGCAGGATAAGCTGTACTTCCCTGCATCCAACAACAATCTATTGTTCATCCTGAGAAAGTTTCATGTATTCCCAGGCCTTTTAAAATTAGGCTGTGCCTGGTACACCTCCTGTGGGTACACACTGGGCAACCTTACATTTGCCAATCCACCTTGACTGACTCCTGTCAACATGGAGGTTCTCCTGGATAGTTCCTCACTCTGTCACACTGAGAATGAGACTAATTACCATGAAAAGGAAACTAATTTCTACAGCTTGTACCTATCAACTCATCAGTTCTGGCCAAATTCCCTTAGCTAATAACAAAACAAGATCTGATTCCATCCCCAGTCCAGTACATACAGCCTTACTCACCGACTGGAAAAAAAAATTAAAACTAAAACCTAAAAAGACAGAAGCACATTCTCCCTTCCAAAAATTGCAACTATAAGCACTTAAAAAAACTCACACGAAGTAACCTTATATTTCCCTGCAATGATGTCCATCCATAAAATGCTATAATGATAAAGATAGTGCTGTTATGCCAGAAAATATATCCAAAACATTATTTGTTATAAACAACAGACAAAAATATAAAAAAAGGATTGAAATAAAACAAAATAAAATAAAAATGGATACACAGAATATGTAGGCGGTCTGGTGATAAAAAATGTTAAATATCTTGTAGCTATAAGGAATTAAGGAATGCATTCAGCCTGGAACAGTACAAGATATTTTGCATCGTGACAATAAACACTCCTATATCTAGGTCACTTATCCAAGATACAGGGCAAGCAGGATTTCACCAAGACTCACTTCCCTTTGATCACATGCTGAGATTATTAAATAAATGTATATTTTTTGCATTTAAAGTCTGTTACTACATCACATTTGACTAATAGAGGGAAAACATTTTAAAATACTCATATTAGTTTGTGTCCCCCTATTCTGTTATTCTATGTTTTGTTTTCCAATAATTCAGTCTTATTTTCAAAGCTGAGCAGAAAAAAATATTACTAACTCTTCTACTGTCGGTTTATCTGCTCTACTGAATAAAATTTCACAAGTTTCATGTATGTCATCATGGACATTCATTTTGTAAATTGCCCACAAATTTCCTTTAAGAACTCTTCCAGAGGTTTTGAAAAGATTGGACAAATTAGCATTACATGTGGAAGATCTTCCCTTATTAAATCTCCACATACGCATGGCAATACTCAAGATCTCAGTTGTCCTCCATCTGGAATATGCCTCCCCTGAGCCATTAAAATTACCTCATTCTGTACCCATATCTTACAAATACAATCAGTTGTATCTGTGGGTTATCAAAACAAATCCTAGATGTGAACACCATTGTGACAACAATAATAATGCAATTCACATACCAATTCTAGAAGAGCCAGATTAACCTCCTCCGTGCTTACTTTTAAGCTAAGTAATAATACTTATTGTCCTTCTCTTGCTATTAAGTTATTAAATTCTCACACCTCATTACTCTAGGACAAAAAATAACAATTGTACTATAAAGAGACCAACTTTCTGTCTTTCAGTTGATTTAAGACTCTTCTTTAATAGCTCCAGCCCACTTCAACAACCTCACTGCAGATGTCAGAAAATAGCATACTCTGTACTTTCAGCAAAGCTCTTAGAGAGCACATAAAGCAAGAATGAATCTGCACCTGTCTTCTAGGCAGAGAGTAACTACAAGCCTTGTACAATCCATCACAACCATCAAATCATAACAAAGTCTTATCTTTATCATCCTTTGACATTATCCACTTGTAAGAAGTCACACATGTTTAAACTGTACATATGTCACTCACAGTTCAGAATATTGTAATAATCTAGTGTGACTCTGTTACTTATACAAGAGTAATAGTAACCACAGGTCAAAGTAGCAGTTATGTAGAACTTGGTTGACATACGTAAGAAGAACTCATAACCTTACAGTTTTATTTGTTTGTTCTGCTGAATTGTAGGAGTTGTGGTTTGTTTCATTACTTTATTATATCTCAAGCTAGCATGCTGATGCGTCATTTTAATTTGGTGTGTTTGATTATATTAAACCTTTAACTGATTTAAGGGGGTGTGCTACTTGAACAAATATTGAGAATGAATGTATAAGGGAAATTCAACTGTTTTTTTCTGAGAGAATTGTGCACCTGGTGAGGTGCTGCTCCTGTCCTGCCTTTTATACTGGCAAGACTAAGAATGCACTTAACAAAATAATTTACCAACATCAGTATAGTATTACTAGAATGGATAACAAGAGTGCACGTGCTAGACATGCATCCATGTGTGTTGGGTTTAGTAAATTTAAATTCATGGTGCTTGAACAGATTGATTCTGCCATATATGCGAGGGACTGGCAACAGATGTTCTGGCAGCTCTGTTTGCATGCTGCAAATTATCCAGGTCTTAATAAAGTTATCTCCATCTCAAGTGAATTGAAACTGCATGCTGCTAGACTATAATTCATATTCTTACTTTTTATTTTTTGTTTGCTGTGCCTGGATTTGTTTAGTATGTTCGACATGTATTGTGATGCATTGTGTTTTGGCTATGTCCCTTGTAATACTTTGAAAGACCTTGGTACTATGCTTACTTGTGATTGTTTTTTGAGTGGGTGTGTCATTATTTGAAGCTTTTTAATGAGTCATATTAGTGAGTTGCTGTTCCTTTCATTCATTCATGGTTCTGAAGATGCCTTTTATAGATGAAAGCTCTTAACAGTGGTTTTAATAAAAAAAGAGTTCCTGAGTCTTAACTACCGTGTCGTTTTTGGTTCTTTTTATAAGCGTTTATGTACCATTCCTTCTACCTAGTTAACAAAGGCAGACAAATAAATAAATAAGTAAACAAAAAAAATAAATCAATAAATAATGCAAGAAACAAGGCTGAGTAAGAAGTAATAAAAATGGAAAAATTCAAACCCAGAAGAAGACAAAATCTCACCATTGTCAAACGTTGGTAAATGAATCCTGAAACTCATTCGTTCATTTTGTAATTCCTGCTTCACTCACTTTTGTACTTGCTTACTTGTATGCGTGAACCACGTAGCACTTCTTTGGATAAAGCATACAATGGCAGGCAAATAAAGAAATTGATTCTATATTAGGACAGCAACATATGAATAAAGAAATCCGAAACTCAATAAGGTATCTCAACTGAGTTAGTGTGCTTTCATTGTTGTTACTATTGTGATACAGCTTATTTTCTTGTCACTTAATTAATATATTTGTAAAGATCTCATTTTACATATTGATAATGAATATGTGAAATCTTTGTTTTAAATATTCTGTTTAGAGGTTCTAATATATAAAAAGTTGTGTAAGAAATAAGAAAAGAAGCTAGAACCAATTCATGGAAGTTTCCCTTTTGGTAAAAGAGGTGAAAGCCATAGAATTTAATTCGACCAACAAATGTGCTGATCATCACAATATACATTAATGCTGAAAGCAACTCTGCTGTGTATTGCTATGTGCAGATGTCCTTAATTCAGAAAAGGATGGGAAAAAGATGTTACCAAGTGAAATTTGTGACATATGGCTTTGTACTTAATGATAGGGAAGCAAAATATGGCATTTTAAGGTAAAAATGGAAAAATATCCCTTGCCATTGTAATATTTTACTGAGTGCATCTATCATGCTTTGCAGTTTATGGTCAAGACAAGACAAGGAAGGAAGAACTTCAATTTGAGCCTTATTCATAGATCAAAATTAATATGGCTTTCAAATATGCAACTATGGAAAACAGATACTGGTGTGAAAGCAGCTCTGTTACATAAATGAGGAATAACTATAGACATGCATGAGGGAAAACATTTTACAAAGTAGAGCTGAGATACTTGATTTTGCACCAGATAATTATGGGGAAGCAAGATGCAACATTTTAAAATGGCTACAGAAAGCAACATTTGGCATTTCAGTTTTCCTTAGCACATTATAATGATGGGAAAACAAGCCAAGAAGTAAAGGTGCTCTGACCGGAGCTTCATTTGCAAGGCAGAGTACAACCTCCAGAAGGACTGCTACAAGCAATGGACGTTAAGGCAGATGAGGACTGGATACAGATTTTAATGAATGAAGTGGTAACATTTTGCTCTATCATTTATACTCATGAGGAAGAAATCTAAATAAGGAACATTTGGCATTGTAGTATTGAATGTAATATATAATGGAGGGATTAACAATGAAGAAAACTTTAGCAACTTTAGTTTATGGTTCCTCCTATTCTATTAATGAATGAATACATTAATGAATGGATTAATTATTAGTTATTATATTATTTCCTATTAATTAGTATTAATGTAATCTTTTCGATTGGTGGGCACATCATTTTGAATGTGCATTCATTTGCAAACTGGTTTACATTTGCCTTTGTTGGTTTGTGTACAGGAATGCTTTGATGTGCTCAGCTTTGTAGAAGCATCTCTGACTAGAGCAAAGTTTTACTGCTTAATCATGGGTGCAGGCTAACACAAAAAGAAGAATACAGTTATCTGTATCAAAAGATCAAAATGGAGCAAGTAAACAAGGAAATAGCCATTCTAAGTTACATTAGAAATAAAATGGCAGCAAAACCTTTACATTTATAAAACCCTCATCATGATGATAAGGATAAAAAAGAATATCCTTAAAGGTAGCAGGACTGTAACTAGGATATTTGAAAATGTAATGCAACTATCAGACTGTTACTTCAATTATGCCTCCACCCAGAGTGCCATATATAAATGCATACCTGCATACAACTGTATATATTCTAAATATGGAATTAAACTTGCAGCACATATACTAAAATATTATAAATATTTTACATTAAAAGCTTTTAATTAGACAGATAATAATATAATGAGGATATCCTCACTTTGGACGTAGATCCTTTTCTCATTCACATGTATCATTTAGCACACAGGATTAATCCTATAAGTTCCAAGTGATTTGTTTCCTGTTATCCATGGTTTGATTCTCTCGTCCTCCATTTGCCTAAGTATGCAACTTTGGCTAAGTCACTTAACTATATAGTACTTCCAGGCTGAGATTGAAAAATGTCCATGAAGATTAGATCTGTACCATGGTTATCAAATACAAATGCAAATAAAATAAATAAATAAATGTGTCTGAAGGTTATTTGGCGCCCTTGTGCTAAAAAAGTGGTGGTTCCTTAAAAATTCATTTCTACACTATGGTTTATATTCCGTATGTGTGGCCAGTATCCATGCTAGAAGTAACTGGACAACTATATCGATCATCTTAGCATTCTGGATACTGGTACTTACAGGCTTCCATGTAGCATTTTATTTAAATTATATGTTTGAAGCCAAGAAACATTGCCCAAGACTTAGTACAACTGTACATGCTATATGCCCAACTGCCACTGTGTGACACACTGTATTAGCCAGACAATCATTCTACTGGCCTGGCTGAAGTCTTCTAACATAAATCTGAGCATTAACAAAGAAAAACAACCAGGACATTTTCACTTGAATGCAACTAATTGTAGGTTGTTAATGTAAGAACCCCGGTGCCTTGCCACAGCCTTTGGCTGGCTGCAAGTTATGTATAGTAGTAAGGAAAATTCATAAATTGAATATGTTCATTGCAATCAGATATACATGAGCACAGAGATAAGACAGTTATCTGTGGAAACAATTGCTTTGTAAATATTTTATATTTTAACGTGTCTGATTTGCTATTTGACTAGAGTATAATTCTTTGCTGAGATGATTTCAGTTTCAGGGATTGAATCACCTGAACTAAGTAATTTTTAGCTATGGAGCAGCAGACATTCTGAGTAATACAGAACAGCAAAACAGCACACAGACATATTGCAGGGTGTTGTACCCACTTTCCAGGAGCTCCACCTGTAGTATAACACTTATTTCTGACAATGTTACCTGTTTGACTACCTGACAATGCCTTTGACTACCAGCTCTGGACCGGGCACTGAACACATCAGCTGTTCTGACTCACTATCACAAATAATGTTAGTGCTCATAATGTTTCAGACTTCTGAAGGCAGGCAGTACATTTAAAGACCTAATCCAAGATGCTATCAGACTGTGCATATGCAGGTAAAAGAACTGCGCATATCAGCAAGTTCTGTCAACAGAAACAGCATGGAAAAGTGTATGCGGCTAAACATCAGTTCTATTAAAAAGAAAAAAAAACACAGTCAAAATCACATATCTTCAACTGTAACAAAATGTTTAATCTGCTGAGAGGCAATCCCCCCACACACCACACAACCCCACATCTCTAAGTATAGGTTCATAGGTGTATACAAGGCTGATGATCACAGAGGCCTTTTTAAGCCTAAAATGCGTCTCAAATATGTCTGACAAGTTTTAGAAACCTAAAGGTTAATCTATGGGGTATATTTTGGCTTGGGTAGTCAAATATTTAGTTTATCTTTCTGTCCATTAGGGACATAGGTGCCAGACCAAGGATGAATTTCCCATCATTTGGTTTAAGCTACACTTGAAATGGGTTAAGGAAAAACTCTGCTTCACATGGATGGGAAGCCTGTTCCAGAGAAGGGATATTCTCTGATACACATATCTGTCACTCCAACATGTCCTACTTACATTGTAAGGAATGCTTAACTCCCTTCCTCCAATAGTTCTGATGGTATTTGTTGTGTGGATATGTAGAAGATCCATCAGAGCTGGATCCAAGGATGCTTTGTATGCCAGACATAGATCATTACTCAAAAGTTTGTAGGAGACTGAGTACAAGGATAGGGCTTTGAGGGGATGCATGCAGGACTTGTTGAGCATGCCTTGTGTCCTTTTTTGTGAGGAACCTCTGTGGACATTCCAGTGGCTGCATATGTCTGTTAAGGTACATTATGAAGGGAGCATTGCACTCAATGACTGGTTTTATGAGGGCTGAATACAGTGGAACAATGACTTCTTTGTACCTAGATGCAATACCCTTTCTTATAAGTTGTGCAACATAGAATGATTTCCTTACTAGTGTAGACACATGATGGTCGAAGGCCAAGTTACATTCAATGTGTGCCCCCAAATACCTGCTTTTAGAGGTATGTTGTCAATGAGGTAGTTTCCAGGAGTACTTGACTTCCCAAAGGATGTTATTATGCATTTCTTGGCATTGAGTTTTAGACCGTGGCTCAGGCACCAGTCATTTGTCTGAGTCAGCCCTTCTTGGAAGTTATT
Source organism: Protopterus annectens (assembly GCF_019279795.1). Classification (NCBI taxonomy): domain Eukaryota; kingdom Metazoa; phylum Chordata; order Ceratodontiformes; family Protopteridae; genus Protopterus; species Protopterus annectens. Next base: position 909,097,464 of record NC_056739.1, on the reverse strand, counting down.
AGAGTTTTGGGAGGATTCTATGACTGCATCTAGTTTGCAATTGTCTACAGACGTAATCTGCAAGAGGTCCCTGATGTTGGCCTTGACTTCAGAAAAGAAAATGTCAAAAAGGAGCAGACCATGCAGAGAGCTCTGAGGAACTTCACTAGTGAACAGCATCTTTTATAACTTCTTGGGTCCTATATAAGAGCCATCATGCTATGCATTGGGTGACATAGGGGCTTATACCTAATTTCATGTGTTTGTCTACAATGCCTGAGTGGGGTATTGTATCAAATGTCATGGCCAGGTCAAGGTAGGCATTAAGCAATATTTTGGCCTCATCCATTGATTTGGTAACCTTCTCAAAAAAGTTAATCAGTTTGAGTAGGCATGATCTGACCTTGACAAAGCCAAAGTGGGTTGGAGCCAATGTCTGAAGATTTAGTATGTTATTGTTAATTACTTCCATGATAATTCTATCCATGGTCTTGCATATAAGACTAATCAGACTTCTGGGTCTCTAGTCTGTCCCCTTTGTGTTGAGGGATGACCATTGCAGTTCTCCATTTGCATAGCATAAAGCCTTTTTAGTGGCTACAGTTAGATAGTGATTCCAGTTGTCTTGATACATTATGTTTTATGCTATTTATGAGGCATCTTGGGATATTATTGGTGCCCATCCATGTGGTAGCCTCGGCCTTGGCCTTGGACAGCATGTCAAGAACCTGCTCTCCAGTGATAATTGGGGAGGTTATGTTCAACGGCAATTCCTTAATGGTGGCTGGGGGGTTAAAACTGGAGCTGAATTTGTCAGACAGTAGATTTGTTATAAATTCTGACTCATTGAAGGTGGGTCCATTTGCATTTAGTTCTGCACATTACTATGTACTGCCTTTGTGGTTGCAAATAGAGTTATAGAAAGCTGTAGTTGTCTTTTGTCTGTGGGACTATTTTACCACAGATTTTGCTTTGGTAGACTTGAATTGCCCTCTGAGGTGCTTGTTTACACTGATGACAGATTTTTTAAACTGTAAATGTTGTACTTCCGAATTTTTCCATAACTTTCTTCCTTTTATTATGCAGCCTATGGATGTTGGGATCCCACCAGGTTGGCTTATTTTTTGAGTATGTTCTGTGCTTTTTCCTGGTAGGTACAGCTGTCTCTATGCATCTATTAACCTGACTGAATAGGGTTTCTGTGAACAATTTCTCGTAGGCAATAGTGTTCTCACAGTTTAGCAGAGCTTCAAATTGTGGCAGGTTGTCACTTAATAGTAGGATGTTTACCTTAGAATAGTTTTAGTTTTAGTATGGTTCCCAGGTTTTATTTTCATTTCAAAGCAGACAGCTTTATAATCCAACCTTACTGGTTAGGGGGGGTCAGCATTCTCCCATGTTAATGAGGACCAGGCTAGATCCAGTATGTTCACATCATAGTGAGCATATGATGGACCATCTGGTCCAGGGTGTATGTGTTGACAAAGTCCAGGAATCTTTGGGCCTGCAAGTTTGGGGTCATGTATAGGGTAGTTAAAGAAGGCATCTAATAAGTTTAAGTATGTGTTATGGGTTTCTTGGGTCATAGAGGGGACCTGTACCTTGCAGGGATATGGCATGGGACTTTGATTATGGTAATTTGGCCACAGAGGACCTCATGTATGTCACCCTTTTGGACCATCCTTGAGGTATGCTTGTTATTCATATAAATCAAGCGACCTCCAACTTTGGTCCTTGCCTATGCAGTAGCTGGTCTAAATATGTGGAAGACATTGTAGCCCTGCACTGCTGGGGAGTTTTCAGTAACTTTAAATCATGTTTTGGCAACTGCACAAATATCTTTATTCTCCAAGCTAAGGAAAGCTTGGAGGGAGTGGAGTTTCTTGTTTAGACTCCTCGCATTGAGCACTAATACCTTAATATTTTCTAGGTTGTTTTTTTTATTGTCTGAAGGTTTTTCAATTTGGTATTGCCAAGAAAGGGACAATGGGGAAGACAATATTTTAGCCAATATTCAAAAGTTATAGGGGTCAAGTGGAGACCATGATTGGCAAATCAGTGTAGCCTGTTGGCCATAATCTTCTCATGTTGACAAATATTGTTCCCCCCTGAAATGGCATCAGAAACTAACCCAATTATTAAAGTCAGCCATCTTCTGTTCATATTGTGGCATCATCCTTGGAAAAGGTAGAATGACACTCAAGGCTAGGTTTATTCTGGCCTGGGACACATAGTTCGAGAATTCCCTTAAGTCTCTCATCATATAGTCCAGGGAGGTACGTCTCAGATCATTGACACCCACACAGATTATGACTGAGTCATACTGGTACTTGTGATCCAGTGACCTAAGTGGATGTGTGATCTGGCAGATCCTGACCTACTAACCCCAAGATCACGCAACAGTGGTAGTAAGACAATATGTCTTTATACACGCTGTCACCCTGCTCCACTCAACAAAAGTTTTATTAAGAGTTGAAGAAAACATTTCAGCAATTTCCATTTATCAAACACTGACCAGCAAACAGTAGCAGGCCAAATACTAACTTTTATATTTCTGGTCTTGATTCAAATTTACAAACTGGAATGCTTTTCTTCTGGACTTATAATCAGTGTGGAGTAAAAGTCAGATCCATGAAAAAAAACATTGTAAGTAGATATCTTGCATTGCACAACATCAAGAATTGTATATCAATGAAATATTAAATAACCATTTTTCTTTAACTAGGTTTTTAGTTTTATGTAATATAAATGGTCATCATAATTTGTATAATGAGACTCTCTACCTGCTCTGGACCATTTTGGCAGTTGGGAGATCCATTTCACTGGCATCATTTGAAGACTTTCTATCTTCCTTAAAGAAATAGCCTTAACCGAGACTAAATTAAAGTAGGTTATTTCCCAAGACACTTGTCAAGAGTCCTTGGACAAAACTATTATCTCTAATTGATTTATATTTAAACTCTAATTATGGGATGCCAGTTATATTTTTAATTCTTCTTCACAATATGAATTAATACTGTTCTCACACAAATTCTGGACATTTGAACTTTGCTTGACCACAGGAAATATAGACCTATGATTTTTTTCTGAGAGTCATAGTTGGTTTCTTTATCCTTTTTGTGCTCTTCTTACTCATCTTCTCCCCTTGGTCAATAAGCATGCAGCCCATCATAGTGTAAGACTCATCTTCTCCCCTTGGTCAATAAGCATGTAGCCCGTCATACTGTAAGACTCATCTTCTCCCCTTGGTCAATAAGCATGCAACCCATCATACTGTAAGACTCATCTTCTGCCCTTGGTCAATAAGCATGCAGCCCATCATACTGTAAGACTCATCTTCTCCCCTTGGTCAATAAGCATGCAGCCCGTCATGCTATAAGACTCATCTTCTCCCCTTGGTCAATAAGCATGCAGCCCATCATACTGTAAGACTCATCTTCTCCCCTTGGTCAGTAAGCATGCAGCCCGTCATACTGTAAGAGGGTCAGTGGATTACCCTTGGTTGCAGACATATGACAAGAAGAATTTATTGATGTTTAATTTTAAAGGATAGATTTAGCAAATGAGGCAAGAACCTGTTAAACAATGCATTGATAAAATATTAACACTGTGTATTGGAAATAGACAGCTGAAAGGCATAAGGCAGTAATAGAACAAAGAAAGGCATGACAGCTTTAAAGAAGACTTCAGATTTAGGGGGTCTTGAACACATAAGCATCTTAAGATGTCACTGTTTCTGACATTAAACCTCAAAAGAATGCCAAAGTGTTTACAATGATGTAATCTATGACACAACCAGTTGGATGAGCTTCAATTAATTAATTTAAAGTATTTTATACAGGGAGAAATATTTAAAATAGTATTGTTATATGGACTTGGATAGATCAGGTAAGTATAGTCAAAATGCTGGGATGCTTAACATATTTTCTACAAAAAATATGTGTAGGATATGTAAATATTTAAATGCTTAATTTAAGAAGTACACACAAAAAGATGAAAGAAACAATAAAGGTGTTAAATTAGATATATGTTGCTCTTGGAAGATCTCATTCCATCCACAGTCTAATAAACTATTTGACTTTCAGTGTGGTCACACCTGTTTTAAATACCTGAAATTCCCTCTTAGAGATATTATGAATATCTTGATGCAATTTCCTAATAAGTCTCAAAATCAATAGTGTAGTTCTGACAATGAAACAATCAGCTTTTTATATCTTTAAATTATAAAGTAAGACATCTTTTAGGCATGTATCGGGTTGGTTCTGGTTCTGACACTGGCTCTTTTGAAAGAAGTGAATTATGACATAACTGAAGAGCAAATAAACGCCATAAACTCTGTTTTCATGACAAATCTGGGTAGGTAAGAAGGTAAATAATGAAGTAAGGAGATGAAGACAAAGGGAGGAACGGATGATTAATGCAGGTGAAACATTTATTGGCTGGATAATAAAACTGAAATACTCAGAAGATCAGCTAAAGTGAAATGAACTCAATAAAATACATTTAAGTTACGAATGTTAATGAAGAGCTTTCTAATGGCTAAAAAGTCACTAAACAGTAATGATAGAGTACTATAACAATATATACATGAAAACCTGGATCCAAGATGTAGCCTAGCCCAGATGGGTCTCTAAATACTATGGTTTGTAAATTTACCTTTACAATAAGTGAAAGGCAGCATTCGGAAGTTAATAATAAGTCTTCAAGACTTAATGTTTCTTCATTTAATTCTGCACAAAGCTTGGGGAGATCCAAGCCCCTGTTATATCAGATGCTTCACATACCCATTAGAGATAAATAGCCTCTCAAAAAAATCTCCAACCCATTACATCTACATACAGTACTTCGACCACAAATGGTCAATATTCAATAAATTGAAAAAAAAAAAAGAAACAATGTTTTTTGCAGAGGGACAAGCCCTCCCTGCAGTCTCACCCCCCCCCCCCAACTAATTATATATGGCAACTCTGAGATTTCAGAACAGTTTGGAAAGGGCAAAATTCCATTCCCTACTGAGTAGCAATTGCACAAAGCAAATGCAAGCATTCTATAATGAACTGGCAGTTCGATAAAACATATTACAAAATACACAGAGCCCATATATAATGTGAATGCTGTCACAAAGGGTCATTTTTGTTTTAAAAGCAAAACATCAAGTAAATAATTTGAAAAATAAAATTTATTAAACTATTCTTGTAACTTCAGAAAGAAGGCAAAAGTAACTTTATTCTGAGTAAAAAGAAAAACTGTCAGTGGTTCTTTATGTCTGAGATTTAACAATCTGCCATAAATATTTTACTGAAAGAAACACATGGAGAAAAAAAAACTTTCCCATGACAGGTAACAGAAGCAAATGACAAGGCTGGAATGTAAGTAAATCTGAAGGGAATGATAGCTAGAACAGGATACGTGCTGCATTTTATCAAGGAACCTAGAGGAAGTTTAAATGTGCCAGTCTTGAGTAGGTAGATGCATGGCTACTGCAATGGAAGCCCTGGCCTGGACAGAACATATAGGATTATGATCGGGTCTCCAGTTGTAACGAACTTATGAACTTGAGATATCAATGTCAAGAAATTTACCTTAAGAGCAAACTCAACAGGTGAATCTTGGCATACATGTTGAGAAAACATAACAAAAGGTTATGATTGAAGACTCAGTCATAATGTTTTGTAATACATGGATTTTTATTTGCTTCAGGTACTACTAGTTACAGAAAACATGGTAGGAGTGTAGGAGCACAGAGTGTTTAATCAGTTTTCAAAGCATTTAAAAGCTGGTAAAATACTTTAGGACTGCCAAATAGACAGCAGGCAGAAAAAATTGTCCATCTGAAAAACAAAGTGCATTAAAATCAGTTTAACACTTTTTCGGCCATAGTTTTTGTTTATAAGTGTGGAAGAGTAAATTTCTAACAGCTTTTAAAAGCTGTTTTACCTTCTGCCTCTGTTCTTTAATGACTAACACTGTCCCTTAGTCAACCCTAGGGAGAAATCCAGTCTAACCAGCTCTTAACAAAAGCTTGTTAGGCACCTTTCTGACATCAGAAAGGTAATTATCAAGCTTGTTTTTCCCCATATAATGGCAGTCTATCTACTACATAACTTTTGTTCTATGAATGAAGACTTTTCATATTGCTTGCATCTTTACTCATCTCCGGATTATCTGAGTTGAAACAAGACATCCATTCTAAATCGGGAATTCAAAATTCACTGCTGTAGCTCTTCACTGAGAGAGGAGTGTTAGATATTTATAAACTGCCTACATGTTTTAGCACTTGAAGCTCTAGCAACAGTATATGTGATATCCAAGATACAGTTAGTGAAATGGAAATGAACAGTTAGTTTCTTGTCAATAATATATCCTTTATAGCTTTCCAATCGACTCAGATAGAACTAAAAGTTTACCCAAAGTTAGAATTCTCAAAGAAAGCTGAAACTAGGTCATATAAAAAGTTAGTCAGCCAAGGTTTTTTTTTTGTATTTATGTTATTTAGTAGAGTGATCCTGTGGACCATTTACTGACATAACTCAGTTGCAAGTTGAAATAATGTAAGTACAGAATAAAAGTAATTGTGCATCAGGAATATGAAGGTAAATACTTAAAGACAGTTTGATATCAGAATTGAATGATGAATGCAATGCGTTCAGTAGTTACAGTGAGCCTGGGCCTTTATCATATGTCAGATTGTTTATGGACAAAACTGTTGCATGTATTTAGATTGAGATTCACGAAAGCATTTAATTGATCACAAGCAAACATTTGTTTTTGGTAGCAGAAAGTAAATGCTTCAGGAGTTTCTATTTAAACACTATGAGGTTGTATCTGAGTAAGGCTGGAAGCATATGTCAGAACACTGGACCAACTGGACCTGATCATCACCAACATGGGGACTCTATGCTCCAGACCAGAAGTGTATCCCTCACTGGTAAGATCAGACCATAAACTAATCTCACTGGATATTCACAACCCGACCCCACCCCATGCCCAGAAAACCACAGTGAAAAACTTCTCTAAAGCAAATTTCACACTCCTCAAAACCGAGGTGGAATCCTTCAAAGCCCCCGGGCCTCTGGATAATACGGCCCAGACCACACAATCCTTTATAAACCGCATTCTATGAACACCTTCAGGAATGCATGGATCATGCAATCCCAAATAAAACCAAGACCCAATCCTCCAAAGGCGGACGTCCTGTCTGGTGGACCCCAGCCATAAACAAACTATACAATAGAAGGAGGAAGCTACTACATGACAGAGCAAAATCCCAAAAAGGGAAGGCATCTCTGATCAGTATTAGCAAAAAACTACGGGCACTCATAAAATCGTCTAAGGCCAGCTTCGAGAGAAAAATTGCACAGGACACTAAGGATAATCACAAGGCTTTCTTTGGTTATGTTAGGAACCTGGGTGGGAATTCCCAGATATGCTCAGAATTAGTCCAAAATGACAAAAAATACACCGAACCCACAGACATTGCCAACATCCTAGCTGACAGGTTCAGCGCAAACTTCTCCCCCCCCCTCCCCACCAAAAGGGCTAATATCTATCCCAGCAGAGTGCTGCCCCCCTGACATCTCAGATGCTCAGGTAAGAGCTGCCCTCTCCAAAGCAAGAAACACAGCATCAATGGGACCAGACGGTGTCCCGGGCTGCATCCTTCATGAACTCCAAGAAGAGCTAAACCCAAACCTAAAACTACTGTTCAATCTCAGCCTTACTACAGGATATGTACCCAAAGAGTGGCGTACAGCAACAGTGGTCCCTCTCCACAAAGGTGGTGCCTCAACGGATCCTGGAAACTATCGCCCCATAAGTCTCACTAGCTTGGTCTGCAAAGCTATGGAAAGGATCATCATGGACCTTATAAATAAAGATATTGGGGACCTACAGACACTGGATCCTACCCAGTTCGGCTTTGTTAAGGGCAGATCCTGCCTCTTAAACCTGGTCAATTTCTTTGAAACAGTCACCAAGGCCATTGACAAGGAGAAGGTGGTCCACACAGCCTACCTGGACCTCGCAAAAGCCTTCGATATAATACCCCACTCGGGCATTATAGATAAGCTCACCAGCTTAAATATAAACCCCTATGTCACTAGATGGGTTGCAAACTGGCTCAATGACAGAACCCACATGGTTAGAATAGCTGGAGCCATGTCAGACTCCAAACCAGTTACAAGTGGCGTCCCACAAGGCTCAGTCTTGGGACCTCTCTTGTTCGGTATATATTTCTCGGAAGTACAGGCCAACATGGAAGGACTGTGGCTGACCAAGTTCGCAGATGACTGCAAACTGGGCACTATAATAGACTCTCCAGCTGACACAAGCAGCCTCCAAAAGGGCCTCATAGAAACAGACAACTGGTGCCAGAGCCATGGCCTCAAGCTAAACGCCAAAAAGTGTATAGTCATCCCTTTGGCAAAACAAAGTGCCCACAAATTACCACATAGGTGGTAATCCATTAAGTACAGAAGAAGTAATTAGGGACCTGGGGACCCAAGTTGATAGCAATCTCTCATTTGACAACCACGTGGCCAAAGTGGTTAGAAAAACATTTTATATAGCCCACCTAATCATGAAGGGATTCACATCTAGATCAGGGGAGGTCATCGTGCCTCTTTACTCATCCCTCATCAGGCCCATAATTGAGTACAATGCCCCTTTTGGGATGTACCTTACCAGACACCTGCAGCAACTGGAAATACCCCAAAAGTACCTCACCAAGAGGATCAAGGGGCTCAAACAGATGCCGTATGCTGCCCGGTTAAAGAAACTCCAGCTCTACTCAGTGGCATACCGCCTGCTCAGAGGCGATCTGTGCCTGACTTATAAAGCCATGTCCAACCCGAATTAATGGACATGCTGCACCTCAGAAAATCCAAATCCCATCGAGCTACACGCTTGAGGGACTTAAACCTCAGCACTGAAATAAATAGGACATGCTGGAGGGACAGATTCATAACCCAGAGGCTCCTTCACTCTGGAATAAA